>NW_024747974.1:0-115000 GCF_018991925.1 Homarus americanus | reverse complement strand
ATGGTGAGAAGGGAGGTAAGGATGGTGAGGGGGGAAGTAAGGATGGTGAGAAGGAGGTAGGATGGTGACGAGGGAGTAAGGATGGTGACGAGGAATAAGGATGGTGACGAGGGAGGTAAGGATGGTGACGAGGGAGGTAAGGATGGTGAAGAATGGGATGGTGACGAGGAGATAAGGATGGTGACGAGGGAGATAAGGATGGTGACGAGGGAGGTAAGGATGGTGACAGAGGTAGGATGGTGAGAGAGGTAAGGATGAGGAGGGAAGGGATGGTGACGAGGTAGGATGGTGAGAGGAGGTAAGGATGGTGACGAGGTAGGATGGTGAGATGGGAGGTGAGGTAAGGATGGTGAGGTGGGTAGGATGGGGTATATCCATGGTTCCTGCCGTTCTTCCGTCTAGTTCAGGTTAAATCACTTAGGTTGACGACCTTATGTCACACGTCGTTCTTACCCCAAGGAACGTTTTATTCTCCTCGTAAATTGAGTGGAGGAAATTTTGTAGTGGAGGGAGAGGTTGAGGAGGAGGTGGAGGGAGTGGTTGAGGGAGGAGGTGTGAGGAGAGTGGTTGAGGAGGAGGAGGTGAGGAGAAGGGAGTGGTTGAGGGAGGAGGTGAGAGAGTGGTTGAGGAGGAGGAGGTGAGGGTAGTGGTTGAGAGGAGGGTGAGAAAGGGGTAGTGGTTGAGGGAGAGGAGGGTTGAGGAGGGTGAGGGGGAGAAGTCACTGAATTGGGTTAGGAGTCTGGGTGAGAATGGTGTGTGGTAATTGCTTGCACTAATTCTCCTCTGTTAGTAAAGTTAATTCGTCTGTTTGTAGTTAAGAAGATACACTGTATAGTTATATGTACGAATGTTAGATCACCAGGTTCTTGTGTGCAGGAGGAGGCAGCGAGTGTATACCTTACTGTGAGTGTGTGTGTGTGTGTGCGTGTGTGTGTGTGTGTGTGTGTGACTTGATGAATTCCTAAAGAGTTGTAATTTTTGTTTAATTCTAACTGGAAATGTGAGACAGATTCTTTAAGCTACAAGACACACAGATGAACACTGAAAGACTCGTCCGCTTACTGAGTACACGACCACAGGACCTGACGGGTGTCGTGCAGTCGTCGTCCTCAGCTAATGTTGATTCTCCGATTTTACGCCCCGGCGCCAGATTTATAATTCACACAGATTAAACAGAGGCCAGCCAGTTTACGTCTAGTTTAGTGGTGGGGAACTACTGCCACCCTTCGTGATTATTTATGTTATTCATGAACTGGAGGAGGAAGAGTTGTATACCAGGTCGCCGCCTTGTGACCACTCAGCTCTTGGACCCCATCACTGCTCATGAAGGCACACTTACTGTATATGGTACGGTTAATTTGGACATGATTTTAGCTGTGGTCTTTGTGGTATGTCCTCACTACACACCATCACCCCTTTCTCTTGCATCACTACCACAGTAGAGGGGCACCGTCAGCCGCAGTAGAGGTGCACCGTCAGCCGCAGTGAAGTGTATCAACGCCAGTAGAGTGCACCGTCAGCCGCAGTAGAGGTGCACCGTCAGCCGCAGTAGAGGTGCACCGTCACAAAGGTCCTCAGCCGCATGAGGTGCACCGTCAGCCACAAGAGGTGCACCGTCAGCCGCGTAGAGGTGCACCGTCAGCCACTAAGTGCACCGTCAGCCGCAGCGGAGGTGCACCGTCAGCCACAAGGTGCACCGTCGCCAGTAGAGGTGCACCGTCACGAGGTGCACCGTCAGCCGCAGTAGGTGCACCGTCAGCGAAGGCACTCAGCCGCAGTGAGGTGCACCGTCAGCCCAGAGGTCACCGTCGCCAGAGAGTGCACCGTCAGCCGCAATGAGGTGCACCGTCAGCCAGTAGAGTGCCGTCAGCCGCAGTAAGAGGTGCACCGTCAGCCGCATAGAGGCACCGTCAGCCGCAGTAGAGGTGCACCGTCAGCTGCGGTAGAGGTGCACCGTCAGCCGCAGTAGAGGTGCACCGTCAGCACAGCAAGTGCGTCAGCCGAAGACGCCGTCAGCGCAGCAGAGGTGCATCGTCAGCCGCAGCAGGGCACCGTCAGCCCAGTAAGTGCCGTCAGCCGCAGAGGTGCATCGTCAGCCGCAGCAGGGTGCACCGTCAGCCGCAGTAGAGGGCACCGTCAGCCGCAGTAGAGGTGCACCGTCAGCCGCAGAGAGGCACCGTCAGCCGCAGCAGAGGTGCACCGTCAGCCAGTAGAGGGGCACCGTCAGCCGCAGTAGAGGTGCCGTCAGCCGTGGGGCACCGTCACGCAGCAGAGGTGCACCGTCAGCCACAGTAGAGGGGCACCGTCAGCCGCAGTAGAGGTGCACCGTCAGCCACACTTTCAGTTGTAGTATTTTAGACATAACTCAATAACTCAGGGTGACAACCTACTTTAGTTGAGATGATCGCTGATGGTATTACTCGGAGTACAGTGCAGGGTGTGAGGACGAAAAGAATCACTCCAGTATTGTACACCAACCATCGCCATCATTCAGGCCAGGTGTCGCTCAAGCAAGGTGTTCAATCCTGTCCACTTGTGCTGCTGAAGATGACACATTGTAAAGATTTGAGTTGAGGTGTATGGTGGATCCTCTTGTCTCCCTTAAGGGTTAAGTGAGTTGCTTGCACACACACACACACACACACACACACACACACACACACACACACACACACACACACACACACACACACACACACACACACACACACACACACACACACACACACATGCTCGGCGCAGAATACTCCGGCTACACCAACGCTCTCTCCACCCTGGAAATGCCATCCCTCAGTGACCTCCACCACCAAGCACTGGAAAGGTTTGGCAGTGGACTACTGCACCACCCTCGTCATCGCCACCTCCTGCCACCTGCAGCCCCCCCACCCAACTCGCGCAGTCCGCCACTACAACAAAATTCAGCCCATAAGAGCCCGCACCGATAGCTATAAGAACAGCACCATCCCATCTATTGTTAAAAAAATAAACAACTCCTGATTTATGTACTGTACAGCCCTGTAAATGTATTCAATGCATATTATATCATTATGTCTAAATCAAATGTAAGTCTGTATATTTTCAGCCACCGGCTGCAACTCTATTAATAAACCGTTTATTATTATTATTATTATTATTATTATTATTATTGTATTATTATTATTATTATTATTATTATTATTATTATTATTACACACACACACACACAGAGGAACTTGTAGACTCAGTCACTCAGCTAATCAATCTCAGTGTTCAAGAAGCACAACGTACAGCGATTCGGAACACCACGAGTCCTATTCATGTTTCGTGATTCTCAATACTTATCTGGTGTAGAAGGTATAAGTACTTATATACGTTCAGAAGGCATCTAAATCTCACTTGATTGCTGAAATACAGAATAGTGTGAACTAAGATTGATGGCAGGACGTCGGGATATACCACAATGGTGTTAGTCTCCAACACCAGGGTCGTGTGTGTCGGGAGGTAAATAAGACTTAGGTGGTGGCCTCAGAGGGCCCGGGGAGGCACAGTGTCCTGATACAAGCCTCTTATCCCACTAATTCACAGCGGGGTATTACACACCTCGTTATCAGGCCCACCAACTGCTGCTAAGTGATCTACAACCATCAACAAGAGACCTTAATTAACCCCTCACAATGGCTTCCCCTCGCTAAGTAGCTAGCCCCTACGGCGACCTTAAACCTACCAATGATAACGCTTGATCCTTCGCTGGCAAGTTATGATTGGTACTAGGAAAGTAAGGAGAGGGTTAATGGATAACTTCCTTAGACGTGAAAGAAGAGAGAACGTAATTGCTCACAGTCGTTACTAATTGTTTGGCTAATGACGAGTAGTTCATTATCCGGTGACGACCAGTGAGAAGAGGCTGTTCGTGGCCGCGATCAATAGACCAATAAAAACTTGGGAAATAAGGACCCACTTAGAGGTAGACCACTCGTCGGCCCCAGAGAGAGAGAGAGAGAGAGAGAGGGAGGTCTTCAACGCCCCCACATGGATTATTACCGCCACATTCTCCCTCCATTAGTGGACGATTATAACATATTTTACCGTGACGAACATTAATATAAACTTGTACACCCATGACTGTCATATTCCAGTTTATGAGCGTGGCGCCTCCTGTGTGATCCGGTTGGTAAGAACACACCCTGCTTCCTAGAGTTACATTATTTAACACTTCCAGCACACACACACACACACACACACACATAAACATCTTGTGTAACATCTGATTACCATTATTATCCCCTGACGGCAGCCGAGAACACCTGGAATTACTGTGTGTGTGTGTGTGTGTGTGTGTGTGTGTGTGTGTGTGTGTGTGTGTGTGTGTGTGTTTCATTCTACTCCTCACCCTCCTCTTGTTGACAAGGTAGTGTTGGCAGGGTAGTGGTGGTGGTAAGGTGGTGGTGAGTGGTGGTGTAGTGGTGGTGGTAGGTGGGTAGAGTTGGTGGTAGGGGGTGGTGGTGAGGGGTGAGGTGTGTGGTGGTGGTGGTGGTAGGGGTGAGGGTGGTGGTAGGGTGAGGGTGGTGGTGGTGGTGAGGTGGTGGTAGTGGAGAGGTGGTGGTAGTGGTGGTGGGTTGGATTGAGGTGGTGGTAGTGGTGAGGGTGGTGGTAGTGGTGAGGGTGGTGTGTGAGGTGGTGAGGTGGTGGTAGGGTGGTAGAGTTGTGGTGGGGGTGGTGGTGGAGGAGTGGGGGTGGTGGTGGTGGTGGTTGGTGAGTTGGTAGTGTGTGGTGGGTGGAGTTGATTGGTGGGGTGGGGTGGTGAGGGTGGTGGGTGAGTTGGTTGGTGGTGGTGGTGAGTGGTGGTGGGGTGAGGTTGGTGGTGGGGTGGTTGGTGGTGGTGGTGGATAGAGTGGTGGTGGTTGGTGGAGGTGTGGTGGTGGGGTGTGGAATTGGGTGAGGTGGTGGTAGTGGTGAGGGTGGTGGTAGTGGTGGTGGTTAGAGTGAGGGGTGGTGGTGAGATTGGTGGTGGTGGTAGAGTGGGGTGGTGGTGGTGGTGGTGGAGTGAGGTGGTGGTGAGGTGGTGAGGGTGGATGGTAATTGTGGTGAGTGGTGGTAGTGTGGTGGTGGGTGAGGGTGGTGGTTGGTGGTTGTGTGGGTGGTGGTGGGGGTGTGTGGGGTGGTGGTGGTGGTGGTGGTGAGGGTGGTGGTGAGGGTGGTGGTAGTGGTGGTGGTAGGAGTGAGGGTGGTGGTAGGGGTGAGGGTGGTGGTAGTGGTGGTGGTTGGAGTGAGGGTGGTGGTGAGGGTGGTGGTAGGGGTGAGTCAATAGAACACACACACACACACTACACAGGTAGGAGGAACAACCTTACAATAATAATAATACTTTACATTTTGTCTCCTTGAGGATTGTGCCAGGTTTAGATGCGGTAAAGTTACTCGACTCTTACTGGACTCAAAAAGTATGACTGCTCACCACGATATTCACATACCTGTCCTCTGAAGACTCTCCAGCCAAGCGTATTTCACATAACCTAACCTAACCTAACCTAACCATCAATACATGTCATCCTCACCTGTGGGTTTATCCTATGTGTTTCTTAGTTACTTAAGTGTTACCTGCATGTACTGATTGTGTATAGTACTTCTGTAGAGTCCTGTGCACCTTCATGGTAAATTGTCAATATATACTGTGGCTACTGTGGTGCTGTTGAGGCGCATCACACACACTCTTTGTAGAACAGGAAGTGTTACTGGTGGTTCAGTCCACAGTCCAACTGTAATGATACCATAGGCGAGGTTGGTGGGCCCTAAGAACTTCCTCTGGTGGGTAAGTGCAGGGTTGTGGCGCCTCCCGGTGGCTGTGTTATTATGAAAATGATGATTTAATTCCAGTTTTTGTCTGGACGAGTTGTGGATCTCCGGACACAGCCACTGATAGCCTCTGCCGTCATCTTGGACAACGGTGATTTATATTAGTTAAAACATATCTTACAGTATAAAGTTCCTTTACTTAACTGTGGTAACATTGTTTAGCTGTTAGACTGGGAAGATGTCAAGAGAAAGCTATAGGATACTTGCAGGATAATGTGGTGCTTGTTTTGGTGCGGGTTTACCTGTATTGACACATTGCATCAAAGCCATATACATCCTCTGTACGTCTCCCGTCCCGCACATTAGCGTGTCCGTATATCACCATGATCACATGTAGTACCGGTAACCTGCTGGCTCCCATATTTATCACTCCAGATTACAGGAGCGGTCGGCTCGCTCAACCACCGCTCTCGACAAATTAGCGGACGAGCAGCAGTGGACGTCAGAGGCTACTTAACTGCCCCAGCAAGGAGCTACTTGCCTCCCTCTCCCTGGTTAAGGGGTTCCTCGAGGTATTTACCGGCCTCGCGAGGATACCACTCGATCTCCAGTAATATAGACCATCCCTGCGGGTACACCTACACCAGCTAGTAACGACTCATAGGATGTATCCGACATAGTGATGTGTTGCCTCATGTGATGTGTTGCCTCTCCTTGTGATGTGTTGGCTCTTCTTGTGATGTGTTGCCTCTCCTTGTGATGTGTTGGCTCTTCTTGTGATGTGTTGCCTCTCATTGTGATGTGTTGCCTCTCATTGTGATGTGTTGCCTCTTCTTGTGATGTGCTGCCCGGCCTTATGAGTCACCTCTACTAGCAGGTGGCCTCTCTAGTATGCCTCTATTGTTATTTCGTCCACGGCTTCAGCTGACAAACTCTACCATATACAGTACAGTAGGTCTATCACAACTTGGTGACCTTGAAAATATGAGATTGTGCTGTAGCGCCGCACGTCTTATGATGTTGTGTTGTAGCGCCGCACTTCTTATGGTGTTGTGTTGTAGCGCCGCACGTCTTATGGTGTTGTGTTGTAGCGCCGCACGTCTTATGGTGTTGTGTTGTAGCGCCGCACTTCTTATGGTGTTGTGTTGTCGTGCCGCACGTCTTATGGTGTTGTGTTGTGCCGCACGTCTTATGGTGTTTTGCCAGCGCCGCACGCTTATGGTGTTGTGTTAGCGCCGCACTTCTTATGTTGTGTTGTAGCGCCGCACGTCTTATGGTGTTGTGTTGTAGCGCCGCACGTCTTATGGTGGTGTTGTGCGCCGCACTTCTATGGTGTTGTGTTGTAGCGCCGCACGTCTTATGGTGTTGTGTTGTAGCCGCACGTCTTGTAGAAGTAAGTGACCTGTCGTGTCGTTATCTCCCGGTGCCAAGTGACAGAGCGTGGTTACTGTTGACCCACATGAAGGATCTTAACACAATATGAACCCTAAAGGAAAGTATCAATTGTCATCAGTAAAATACGTATTATCAAACTGAATGACACTGGAGAAGGAGGTGAAGTATGGTGTACTGTTCTCGCCTTGTGATAGGAACCCAGCAGCGGGTATAAGGGATGACTACTGTACTCTTTGGATATTTATATAAGGTGTCTTGTCTCTACCCTAATAGCGGTAAGTGTGACCAGGGTTTAGATGTTAACGCCCTCTGGTTATTTTAATGATTACTGTCAGGTGGAACACTTTCGCTTTCACCAAGGATATTGAACAAGATTATGGATAGTTGAAACAAAATATGTCCATTTACAGAGATTTACACTGATAATCGGCATGAAGACAGTACAGAACATAATCATAAGTATGTATGGAAGTGCCAGACTGCCGGTTTCGGAACAACTGTCGGGGGTGTAGACACTGGATGTGAAGCGTTGGATCTTGTATATCAACATGGCACAGGTGGAAATTGTTCTCCTCAACAACTTACGAAAGAGCAAGTATCCTCCTAACCGACTATAGGTACTTGATAATGGACCAGGAGAACAGCACAGAGGCTAGGGCTGACAGTGTCCTAGCTGGCCTGCTGATAAACTAGCATGCGCATACAAGGCTAGAGCAACATCAACGTGACCAGGAATAAAAAAGCTTCAACATTACAGTAAATTTAGAATAATGTCTTAATTATTTTAGTAGTAACTATCAACAGGCTATTATATTTGCACAATTCATACACACTAAGTTGTACATACATAGTAATTAAGAAACATTACACAAGGCATCCTTAAAACACAAATAACACTAAAGGAACCATAAACCAAAACGATAATAAATAATATGGAATACTCAGATGACCAACTGGGTCAGAGGAAGGGAGCCAAGTGACCAGCCACACGGTTACACCCCGCACCATGACTCGGTTCGAACTTCTCATGATCAACACCTGCTTCAGATACAGAGAACAAACCCAACACTGAACAACATTGAACTGGAATATAAACCCTATACAAAGAGAACCGTGGAACCTGTCTGAGGAAATATACGAGGGGGAAGGGAGGAGGAGGAAGAAGAGAGGAGACGGTAGCTGTCAGGATCATCACTGCAACACAGCGTCAGCAACTTTCACGTCCCTCTTACGTCAGGAAGCGTCAGGACACGCTGGTAATTTGGGCGTCAGCGAGGGTGTGAGATGGGCGTCAGCTCGGCGTCAGACCGTCAACTTGACTATAATTTACCAACCGCGGAGCCAGACCACACAGCCGGCACCAGAGACCAACAGCCGAGCAAAAAATGTGAGGGGCTTCCTTCCTCCTGTTGATGGAGGTGGTAGTGATGGTGAGGTGGTACTGTTGGTGGTTGTGGTGGTGATGGTGCGTTGATGGTGGTGGTGATTGTGATGGTGAGGTGATGGTGATGGTGGTGATGGTGAGGTGATGGTGTGTTGGTGGTGGTGGTACGTTTTGGTGATGGTGGTGATGAGGTGGAGGTGTGTTGGTGATGTTGAGGTGATGGTGGTGGTGGTGATGGTGGTTTTGTGGTTTTGGTGATGTATTGGCGATGGTGAGGTGATAGTGGTGGTATGTTTTGGTGGTGATGGTGAGGTGATGGTGGTGGTGAGGTGAATGGTGGTGTGTGGTGATGGTATGCTGGTGATGGTGTAGTGTTGGTGGTGGTTAGGCGATGGTGTGTTGGTGATAGTGTAGTGTTAGTGACAATACATTATGATGACTATATTATTTCTTATTTTTCGATAATGTGTATAATAATAATAATAATAATAATAATAATAATAATAATAATAATAATAATAATAATAATAATAATAATAATAATAATAATAATAATAACATTTGGTTTAGTATGTGTATTGTGTGTTTCCACCTACCTGTATCACCTGTGTCCCCCCACCTACCTGTATCACTCAACACAGCTGCTCATTAACTCTCAGAGGTGTGACTAATACCAAAATGTAACCTATAATCTCGTGGCCAAATATGTTGCCATTTTGCACTCGATGTCTTCAATCAATACACGCGCAGAGTTACTGACAACACCTGCACCATCACCCATCGTCACCTGCACCATCGTCACCCCTGCACCATCACCCTCACCATCACCACCCCCTGCACCATCTACCCCTACACCATCACCACCCCTACCATCACCACCCCTACACCATCACCACACCACCATCACCACCCACCTCATCACACCCTACACCATCACCATCCCTACCATCACCACCCCTGCACCATCACTACCCCTGCCATACCACCTGCACCAGCACCACCCCTACACCATCACCACTCCCTACCATCACCGCTCCTGCACCATCCGCTCTCTGCACCATCACCGCTCCCTGCACCATCACGGCTCCTGCCATCACCACCCCTACACCATCACCCTCCCCTACCATCACCACTCCTGCACCATCCACCATTCCTACCATACCACTCCCTACCATCACCCGCCCCTACACCATTACCCTCCCCACCATCACCACTCCTGCACCATCACCACTCTCCTGCACCATCACCTCCCTGCCATCACGCTCCCTGCACCATCACCGCTCTACACCATCACCGCTCCTGCACCATCACCGCTCCTGCACCATCTGCATTCCCTGCACCATCACCACTCCCTACCATCACCCCTACACTCCCCTGCACCATCACCGCTCCCTGCACCATCACCGCTCCCTGCACCATCACCGCTCCCTGCACCATCACGGCTCCCTGCACCATCACCACCCTCTGAGGACCTCCCACCTCAGCTGTACAGTATCTGTAGCATTGAATGAGACACGTGTATACAGTATAACTGAAATAATTGGTTACTTCACGTCGCCCCGAAAACGGCGAAGGCAGCAAGACTCCAGAAGAGGTTTTAACACTAAGCATCTGGAGGATCCAGCGATAGCACATGATTTCAGAGAGCAGCTCGAACATGGGCTGATAAACAACCCGACAACAAATAACCCAAATCCCAGTGTCGAATGGGATATTCTCGGCACTGTCATGACAAAAACCTGCAGTGACCCTCGGCCAGATCGAAAGAATACACCAGGACTGGTTTGATGAAAATGACCCGGCAAACAATGTACTCGTCGATGACAAACGTGCTGCTTTAACTGACTGGCAGAACAACCCTCAATCTCGGACCAAAGCTGATACCTTCCGCAAGAAGAAAGCGGTGCCCAGCACGAACTTAGCTATCTAAAGAATGACTGGTATAAAAATATAGCTTGTGAAATGCAAAAACTTGGAGATCAACACAAGATGCGCTAATTTTTCACTTCTACTGAAATCACTCATGTCACAGGCCCCCTCCGCTCATCCGACGGTAACTCCCTAATTAAAGATGAAGAAGGCATCCTTCAGCGCTTGAAAGAGCACTACCATTCACTGCTCGACCGAAGCACTAATGTGGATGTCCTGACTACCCAGCAGGTCCCTCAGCATCCAGAGCTGACCCATCTTAGCTATCCTCCATCCCTGGATGAGGTACCTACTGCCATCAAACAGATGAAAAATAGCAAAGCCTCTGGGCTTACCAGCCGTCTCCACTCTCTTCTGGAATATATATTTGGGAAAAGGAAGAAATCCCTCAAGCTCTAAAAGATGCGTCCATCTTCAATATTCAAAAGAACAAGGGAGACCTGTCAGACTGTGGCAACTACTGCGGATCTCGCTGCATTCCATAGCTGGCAAGATTATTGCCTGAGTACTTCTAAACAGACTTCTTCCTGAGGCGGAAAGCTTCCTCCCAGAATCTCAATGTGGCTTTAGACCATTACGTGGCACCACTGACATGATCTTTGCTGCCCGCCAGATACAGGAAAAGTGCAGAGAACAACGTCGTGACCTGTACATGGCTTTCATCGACCTAACCAAGGCCTTCGACTCGGTCAACAGGGAAGCCCTCTGACAGACCCTCAGCCGTTTTGGGTGCCCACCAAAATTCATTTTATTGTGAGGCAATTCCAAGATGGCATGAACGGCAGTGTCCTGCACAATGGCACCCAGTCTGAGTTCTACCCCATCCAAACAAGGGTAAAACAAGGATGTGTACTGGCAACAACTCTTTCTTCCATTTTCTTGGCTGCCTTCCTTACTCGTGCCAGTGCCAATTGAGCCGGCGAGGTGGACATCCATTGCCGGATGAAGGGTCTTTTCGACAAAAGACAACTCCAGGTAGGAACAGAGGCGTCGGCAGCTTCCATTACTGAATTTCAGTATGCAAACGACCTCACCCTTGTCGCTCACACTGAACGTGACCTACAGGAGACCCTGAACATCTACACATGCGTATGCACACTTCGGCCTTAAGGTGAATGAATGTATATAAGGCTCAGATTACCTTTCAGCCTGCCCCTGGTTCCGCTAAACCTCCACCATCCATCCAGCTGAATGGTACTACCCTCTCTCATGCTACCCACTTTCAGTATCTTGGCTCCCACCTGTCCACCACCGCGGACATCGATGAAGAGATTCAACATCGGATCAGATGTGCATCTCAAGCCTTTGGCAGACCCCGAAATCGTGTCTTCAGCTGTAGGGAGCTGAAATTATCTACAAAGTTGCACGTATATCGAGCAGTGGTCCTCCCCACCCTCCTATATGCCAGCGAGACTTGGGTCACTTACAAGAGGCACCTCACGGTACTTGAAAACTTTCACCAACATAGTCTACGTTCCATCCTCCGAGTTCGCTGGGAAGACAAGAGAACAAATGCCAGTGTTCTCGCTGACACCAACTGTTGGAGCATCGAGGCTACCGTTATCCATTAACAACTACGTTGGACTGGCCATGTTACCTGCATGGACGACAGTAGACTGTCATAGCAGCAACTTTACAGTCACCTAACGAATAACGAATAGTAAACGTAACGCTGGCGGGCAACTGAAAAGGTATAAGGATAGTCTTAAGACAAACCTGAAAAAGTGCCAAATCGACCCCCTCACCTGGGAGACGATTACTCTACACAGTAACGCTTGGAGCAGCACCACACAAGAAGGTGTATACGCGCGGTAACGACATGACCAGAAAGAGTAATGAAGGTGTGTGTGTGAGCGGTGAGGTGAATATAACGACTAAATACTGATAATTTATCATGTGTGGCTGTGAGGTGCCTATTGTCCTCCTCGACCCGTGTTCATATTTAAAGCACTTCCTGTGTCCCGGAGGCGAAAACTTACCACAAAATAATTCCACAATCACCAGGTTTGTACGATCGAATCTTAACCACAAAGAAGTTAACTTTCCGACCTTCTCTATCAGATATTGTGGTACCATTTGGTCGGTGGTGCAATTAGAGTGTAGTAGGAGTAGGGGGTGTGTGTGTGTCGCTACTCCATCCTTGCTAACTGGCCCTTCCTTCCTCATATTCCACTACCCACCTCCCTTACACCTACTGACCATCCTTCTTCCCTCACACCTGCCTCCTTGCGAAAAGGACCTGTGTGTCTACAGTATGTTTGACAAAGAACTGAAGTTCTCGTTCCATTGTGAGAAGGTAAATCACACAACTAAACTAGTAGGTCTTATAAGAACGTCGTTCAGATATCTAGACGGAGTGACAGGGGTGACAGTACTCAAGACGGGGAAACACCCCACTCTTGGAAATCGTTACGAGGGACGGCTCCGTCTAGAGTCTAGACAGTCTCTCCGGCACCTCAGTTACCCAGAGAGATTAGAACGCCTGCAACTGCTTAGCTTATATAACAGACGGACAAGTAATGACCTCAAAGGCACTATTCAGTGCCCCACTAGAGGTCATAGCTTAAGGTTGAAGAAGCCACAAGTCCAGAAAACTGCGAGGGCAAACTATCTTGGGGGTGAACATTGTAAACGCTTGGAACAATCTGTCAGAGAGTGTTGTGATGGCACCGAGTGTGAGCTGTATCAGGACCAGACTTGACCAACACTGGAGCAGGTTCTGATATATTCAGGAGCCAGTGCATGCTCAGTATTTGCCAACAGTGCGTAACAGAGACGTGACTGGCCGCCCAAGAGGCTAACGAGCCGATCAGTGGAGAAGAGGATAAAACCATAGGCCTACGAATTTTCTCTCACTGTTTGAATGGTCTGCCTGACCGGTCACCTGGCTTGGCATCGACAGGACACGAAGATACAACTTTTCTCATTATTATTGTAAGGGTTTTGTGTTAAGCACCAATAGACCGCGTCAGGGCTGGCAGTACTCAGTCCCACAGGTTCCAGTTGGAGCAGAGAATATCCCATTAATATGGAGCTCACCCATCCACTGTGCCGTGTCTCTCCATATAAGACTACTAGCTGGCCATTATTCGGAGCTGTTTTGTAAATAAATTATTGCTTATACAGGGCGTTTGTGATGGCTGGCCAGGGATATGGCGGGAATAATAATAACAGTGTGTCGACTGACATAGACAATAATAATAATGGTTACCCCTCGTGTAACGCGGATGGCCGGCCCAAGGGCCACCTAGGCGTGAATTTGTTTAAGGTGTAGAAGCTGTCGCCAACACAACAACCACACCCTAAGTTAACGAGTTGCATGACCCAGTGTCAAGGAATAGTCCGAGAAGACAGGACAACTCGCCAACTGCACTGGCTAACCATTACCCCGGAACACGATCAGCAAATCGATTAACATCCAGGTTCCCAATTACACCCCACACACCTCCCCCATACACCCCACACACCTCCCCCATACAC
Source organism: Homarus americanus (assembly GCF_018991925.1). Classification (NCBI taxonomy): domain Eukaryota; kingdom Metazoa; phylum Arthropoda; class Malacostraca; order Decapoda; family Nephropidae; genus Homarus; species Homarus americanus. The sequence continues at coordinate 101,040 of NW_024747974.1, read as the reverse complement.
CCCACACACCTCCTCCATACACCCCACACACTCCCACACACCTCTCCCATACACCCCCACACCCTCCCCCACACCTCCCCATACACCCCACACACCCCACACACCCCCACACCCCACACACCTCCCCATACACCCCCACACTCTCCCCACACCCCTCACACCTCCCCATACACCCCACCTCCCCATACACCTCCCCCACACCCCCACACACCCCCCACACCTCCCCCATACACACCCCTACACACCCCCCACACCCCACACACCCCCCCCATACACCCCACACCCACCCCATACACACCCCACACACCCTCCCCCACACCTACACCCCACACACCCCCACACACCTCCCCCATACACCCCACACCTCCCCCATACACCCCCACACCACACCCCATCCCCCACACCCCCCCCACACACCTCCCCACACACCTCCCCACACCTCCCCTCCCCATACACCTCCCCACACCTCCCCCATACACACACCTCCCCACACCCCCCACACTCCCCACACACCTATACACTCCCCACACACCTCTCATTTGTTTTGTTTTGCTTTCTCTGTACCAGGAATTGGTAAGTTGAAGTGTGTCGCCTCGGTGGCTCTCTTTTGTGTAAACATGAATCCATGACTGTATGCGTTAGTTAGTTTTGTTTTCAATGTATTTTCCGTCATGGACGAGCCTTCTGGTAAATGTTCTTCAACTTTCTAAATCAAACCAGGTAACAAACACTGGCATTCCTCAGAGTCATCAATAAAGGAGCACAGCCTTACGAAAGCAGAAGTCATTGTCTTCATCTTGTGGACGGCCTCTATTTAGAGTCGGTGGTCGGTTGTATGCAAATTTCGATTAGCATTTTCCATGATAGCTCGCTTCTTCTGCTACAAGACACCTTACGCTGTTTACTCGTCTTGGCACTTCCTCACTCCTCTCGTCGTTCCTCTGTTCTGCATCTTTCAATAGTTTATCGCTCACAGTCAAAGTACGAATCTCGCACAATACTTGGCCTTTTTCTTCAGGCTTTTTTCTTTTCTTTAGGAATGTCACTTTTTTTTACCACAAAACAATTTCTTTTGAAATCAATTTGTTTTTCTGGTGGCAATGTTCACTCATGTAGTTGTTAAGCTTCTGCTTTTTATTTTCTCTGGCACTGTTGTTTTTTTAATATACTAACGTCTGCACACTTTATGCATTTTAATTGTGTTCACTTTTTTAAGTTTTTCAAAATGGTCATCTTTTCGCCTTTGACCTACACGGAATAAGTTCTTCATACCGTCCTTCACAACCACTGTTTCGCCATCTGCTAAACTTATATCACAATACAAATAATCACTTGTTTATACCCTTCTAACTGCAGGCCAAGTGTTTCACAGAAATATTTAAGTTGTACCTGGAAAAAAAAATTGTAATGAATCAGGTAAAGCTTCTAAATTTTTACAGAAATATCGTTTTTATTTATCTCAATAGGGAACTCTCTGCTCTACGATTTCAACTATATGTATGTTTAATGAAAAATTAGGCGTTTGTGAGTTATTTGCTAAAATACTATGCGCCAGAAGCAAATTTCTCGCTGCACGCCAAAAGTCTTCCCACAACTTTACATGTGGATTCCACAAAAATTGTAACTTCTACGGGAGAAATACATCTCAACAATATTGTTTGAAATTTAATTTCCAGAATTTTTTCAATATGCAGTTTTATCGTTTGATGCACCGTTTAGCACAACACTGCGAAATGGTAGTCGTAATCCTCGCCTTGGGGGAGGGGGTGTAGGTAAACACAAAGGGTGAGGGGAGGGGGGTATGATGCACTTAGACGGAGGGGAACTCTTTTCATCTTTATTTCTGTTGCCTTCAGGAGTATGTATGCAAAATTTTATATTTTTTTAAATAATTCCACTCCAACTATAAACGTTGCAGTGTATAACGACCAGGCAGCAGGAGCAAGATGATTATGACCTCGGTAGACTGTGGACTGTCAGCCATTACTTACACTTAAAATTCACCCCAAAAGGTATCTTTACGGAGGGGTCCCATCGATCTCAAAATGAACACCTCGACACACGTTGTTTCAGTAAGGTATCAAAATCCCTCGTCAGTTGAGTAATATTATCCTCAAGATACTTTTTGGGGCGAACACTGATGACCATGAAACAGTGGGGAACGCTACACGTGTCCGCCACACTCATACCTAGTAATAGTCAGGCTAAAGAGCAAATTATTTCCGAGTGTTTCAATTTGGTCACCGTGTGTTTCCCGGGGTGTTGGTCGTCCTCCATCTGTGGGTCACTGTCATATTGTTGTTGATACGATACCTGTTTTATTGTGATTCACTCGGGCGTTGTAACAAGCCAGGAACAATAACACTGATTTTAACATTGTTCTTCTCCCACTCCCCCCTTCATAGTGGTAACACCTCTCCACTCCTGTTCTTCCCTTACACCATGTCAGCTCCTCCTTCATAATAGTCATCCTTCTTCCTTCACAAGTGTTCCAATTTCCCCCCATGAAGCCGGCTAGCGGTGTGGGGTCGGAGGGCAGCGTGAGGACGGGGTGGTTTAACGGGTAATAATACGGGTTCCTCTCTAATGCCCGGTGATCCCCCGACACGCTATAAACGCTAATAACACAACGACACCCTGTTTTCACGCTACTTGCCCAGGTGTGGCCAGGGAGGGTTGGGGGCCACGACGTACACTGCTCCTGTTGTGACCACGACGAACGAAACACTGAATTACTGAGCTGGTAAAAAAAAAAAATCTATCATTTGCTGTTAGAATACATGGTAGCCGATCTATCACTGATATTATGTTGTGGAAGTAAGCATAGCCTGATGCACCACACACAACCTCCACACTGATGCACTACACACAACCTCCACACTGATGCACCACACACAACCTCCACACTGATGCACCACACACAACCTCCACACTGATGCACCACAGACACACAACCTCCACACTGATGCACCACATACACACACCTCCACACTGATGCACCACACACAACCTCCACACTGATGCACCACACACAACCTCCACACTGATGCACCACACACAACCTCCACACTGATATAGGAGGCTAAGGGTGACATACAAAAAGTTTCCCCAGGACCCACAAAAGAAGCCCTCAGTATGAAAATCGTTATCCGTTGTAGGCGGCCGTGACTCAGGGTGAAAATATTGACCACTTGAGATTAAAAAGATGAAAACAGAGGTTGTGTAAGGCAGGTATTGCTGTCACCTCAATTGTCGCCTTATTACTCGCTACAAAATATGAGTATGGCACAATATGTAACTGAATCGAACAGTCGTGTATAGAGTATTGTATTGTATTCAGGGTATCATTTAATAGTGGACAAGGTTGTTTAAGCTCATCTACACATTAACTTTAGTCTAATCTTTTTTTTTCACTATTTATTACAAGTCGTTAGTGTTTTTAATAACATGCAAACATTCCGTAGAATACAATGTGTAAGTACTGTCACTATGCTTACATGGTGGTGATATATGTGGTGGTGATGTATGAATACTTATGTTACGGTGGTGGTGGTGATTTATGTATACATATGTGGTGGTGGTTATGTATGCATATGTTGTGGTGGTGGTGAGTTAACGCGAGTAATGATGACAGCTCGTGGCCTCAGACAACAGCTGTGGTATTTGTCCTGTGATAAACGTGCTCTTGTTTAGACAGCGATGCCTTATTGATATATAGGTATAAAGTGTTAAGTGTGAACTCTTAACATCACAGAAGGTAACTGATTATTGTAGATAGCGAGGATGACTGGGAAGGTGTTCTCCCGCTGCCATAACTTTTTCCACAACCTATGACTGTGTGCAAGATACCTGCCTACCTTCGTTAACCTGCGGCTCCCACACAGTGTCAGCTGTCTGCCACACCACCTGCTCACCATCCTCTTCTCGCCTCTTTCTATTCCTTCTTCATCAATTATACATTATTACATATAACCAGTTTCCTGGTATAGGCAGAGGAAATTGGAAGAAGAAACAAAATTGGGACAAAGTATTGTTGTTATGCAAGAGTGGTGAGTGTGGGAGCCCTGCGGACCCTCCCATAAACTTCACTTAATGTGGGGTTTCATACCTCACCCAATTACGTTTTCAAATTATTGTCTTGATATTTGCATCTTTTCTTTTATGTATTCATCTATTTATATTCTACATATATTCTACATATCACTTTTGTATTAATATTAAGACCAAAACTTTCACGGTAAAGCTGGACGTGTTGCAGCTGGAGGAACTGTATTTAGCTCCTGTGAGGTAAGGAGTCATCCCCCCCCCCCTGCCCACCCGTCAGTGTACGTGCTCAACAAGGTGTGTTTCCCCAGGTGACCTTCTTTATCACCTCCAGGGAAGAAGTAACCACATTCAGGCACAGTAAAAAAACAAGATGGAAATTCTGAGCTATTTCACCGACGTTAGAGTGGTGCTTCTTGATATAGTTAAGTCACCATTTTATACCACTAATTCTACTACCACCACCAGGTCACTGTGTAAAGCAGGACGTAAATTGTAAACAAATGTCTTTATCTGTTACCAGGTCATTGAACACAATAAAAGAGAATTATGATAAAATCTGTAACATTCTATAATGTATTTACCAACACCATGTAACGTGCAGTAACCCAGGTGATACTAAATATTACATAATAATTCCTTAAGATGAATGTATAGTATATAACAGGTGCCAATAAGAACATAAGAATGAAGGAAACTGCAGCGGGCCTATTGGCCCATACTGGGCAGTCCCGTTTACACCCAACCCCTATTGCTCATATATCCACCCAACCTATGTTTGAAGCTATCCAGCGTATTCGAGTTAATGATGATGTTTGGTAACTTGTTCCACTCATCCACTACTCTATTTCCAAACCAATGTTTACCTATTTCCCGCCTAAATCTAAATTTGTCTAATTTAAAACCATTGTTACGAATTCGCTCCTGGTTGATAGTTTGAGTACCTTTGTAATGTTCCCTTTGTTTAGCCCTGACTTCCATTTATACACCTCGCTCATATCTCCCCTCACTCTACGTCTCTCGCCCCTAAACTGGTGAATCCAACAAAAAAGTGAAACATCACTTGGTTTTATCCGAGGCTGTAAGAGTTGAAGGTGGTGGCGAGGGAGCTGAAGGTGGTGGCGAGGGAGCTGACGGTGGTGGTGAAGGAGCTGACGGTGAAAGTAATAATGCCCAATGTATAACAACAAATAGACGTGGTGAAGCCAAATGAGAGCCTGATTCGTCTTATTGGATTTGGGCGTGGTTACAGGACAGGAAACAGTGAGTGAGCATTAACGGCACTAAATCCCATTGGAACAACGTCATTAGTGGAGTTCCCCAAGGCTCAGTACTTGGACCATTATTATTTATTATATACATAAACGACATAGATATCGGCATAGACAGCAACATAAGTAAATTTGCTGATGACACTAAAATAGGACGTGTAATTAAATCTGACGAGGACTCCGCAAAACTACAGGAAGATGTAAAGAAATTTTTCGAATGGTCTGAAAAATAGCAGATGAGATTCAATGTGGACAAATGTAAAGTACTCAGTATAGGAGATGTAAACAGGGAAACCAGATACCAGATGAACAACGATGTTATTGAGAAATCCGACTGCGAGAAAGATTTAGGAGTAATGTTTAGCAGGAATCTTAAGCCAAGTAAACAATGTGTATTTGTTCGAAACAAGGCTAATAAAGTACTTGGGCTCATACAAAGGAGTGTTAGTTACAAGACTAACGAGGTCATCTTAAAACTGTATCTTGCGCTTGTGAGACCTCACCTGGATTACGCAGTTCAATTCTGGCCCCCGTACTACAGAATGGATATAAAATCCTTGGAAAGAATCCAGAGGAGAATGACAAGACTAATACCGGGCATTAGGAACCTTGAGTACAGAGACAGGTTAAAGCATCTTAATTTGCACTCCCTCGAGAGACGTAGAGCGAGGGGCGACATGATAGAGGTGTATAAGTGGAAGTCAGGGCTAAACAAAGGGGACATTACAAAGGTACTCAAACTATCCAACCAGGAACGAACTCGTAACAATGGTTTTAAATTAGACAAATTTAGATTTAGGCGCGAAATAGGTAAACATTGGTTAGGAAACAGAGTAGTGGATGAGTGGAACAAGTTACCAAACATCATCATTAACTCGAATGCGCTGGATAGCTTCAAACATAGGTTGGATGATTATATGAGCAATAGGGGTTGGGTGTAAATGCCCAGTATGGGCCAATAGGCCCGATGCAGTTTCCTCCGTTTTTATGTTCTTATGTTCTTATGTTATGGAGTGCCATGCAGTGACCAACAGCGCCACTAGGGATGGTGGCCAAGGGAACAACTACAATACAGGCGGGTCAATTGGATAATAAGGAGTGAACAAGGGGAATGATGGTGGAGGAAGTGAGACAAGGGGCCGCCCGCCTCATAGGTTTATCTTATAACACCACGTTGAGTCTTGGGTACACCGGACACCTCAAACATTTAATACGTCATCTTCCGGGATACTGTACACTATGTTGTGTTACAAAGTGATGGATTTTGGCCGCATAAACTGCATCATACTTTTGGAGACACAACCGCTGGCGGGGCTGTTGTTATAACCCTCATTGGTCTTATAACAATCTGGGTAATTGCATGGTGACGGCGGCTGTTACACTGTTGACGGTATCTGTTATATTGGTGACGGCGGCTGTTACACTGTTGACGGCGGCTGTTACACTGTTGACGGTATCTGTTATATTGGTGACGGCGGCTGTTACACTGTTGACGGCGGCTGTTACACTGTTGACGGTAGCTGTTATATTGTTGACGGCGGCTGTTACACTGTTGACGGCGGCTGTTACACTGTTGACGGTGACGGCGGCTGTTACACTGTTGACGGCGGCTGTTACACTGTTGACGGTATCTGTTACACTGTTGACGGCGGCTGTTACTGTTGACAGCTGTTACACCTGTTGACGGCGGCTGTTACACTGTTGACGGCGGCTGTTACACTGTTACACTGTGGACGGCGCTGTTATGTTGGCCTGTTACACTGTTGACGGCGGCTGTTACACTGTTGACGGCGGCTGTTACACTGTTGACGGCGGCTGTTACACTGTTGACGGCGGCTGTTACACTGTTGACGGTGGCTGTTGTTACACTGTTGTTACACTGTCGACGGCGGCTGTTACACTGTTGACGCGGCTGTTACACTGTTGACGGCGGCTGTTACACTGTTGACGGCGGCTGTTACACTGTTGACGGCTGTTAAGACTGTTGACGCGGCTGTTACACTGTGACGCGGCTGTTACACTGTTGACGGCGGCTGTTACACTGTTGACAGCGGCTGTTACACTGTTGACGGCGGCTGTTACACTGTTGACGGCGGCTGTTACACTGTTGACGGCGGCTGTTACACTGTTGACAGCGGCTGTTACACTGTCGACGGCGGCTGTTACACTGTTGACAGCGGCTGTTACACTGTTGACGGCGGCTGTTACACTGTTCACGGCGGCTTAGATCTCGTGGTCAGGTCGCCCTCAGCAGTCATATTTTGTGAGGTTACCGTTGTCAGGTCTCCAGGTAAAGTGAGGTCGCCCTCTGTTGGTACACTGTGTGAGGTCATGTAATCCATCCCCAAACGTGATACCCTATCTCTCAGCTGTTTTTTCAATCTATCAAAGTTTTCCCTTCTGAAATCTGGGACTTTAGTGGAATATTCCTTGCAACTGACATTAAGTTCTACTTTGAATCTCACGTCTTTTAGATCGCCGTATCTAGTTCGTTCCCTACATCGACATTACTAATGGGGTTTTCTGTTTTTCAGAACTAAATCTAGTATATTATTACCCCGGGTGAGTTCGGTTATATGTTGACTTAGGAAACAGTCCTGAACTGTTTCAAGAAAATCCACTGATTCCGAGTTACCCGTAAGGTCGATCCAATCTATTTGACTAAAGGTAAAGTCCCCTACTATACAGACTTAGCTATGTCTGGTTGCCCTTTGCATTTCATCCCAGATAAGTCGCTCATTAACTCTATCAAGATTGGGATGTCTATATATTACTCCTGTGATTATTTTTCCCTACCGTCGATTAATTCCATCCAAATTGTTTCTGTATTCAGTTCAGTTTTTATTTCCTTATTTATTTCACACTTCAGAGCAGAGTGAAGTGTTACAGAGCAGAGAGAAGTGCTACAGAGCAGAGAGAAGTGTTACAGAGCTCAGTGAAGTGTTACAGAGCACAGTGAAGTGTTACAGAGCACAGTGAAGTATTACAGAGCTCAGTGAAGTGTTACAGAGCTCAGTGAAGTGTTACAGAGCTCGTTGAAGTGTTACAGTGCTCAGTGAAGTGTTATAGAGCTCAGTGAAGTGTTACAGAGCTCGGTGAAGTGTTACAGAGTTCAGCGAAGTGTTACAGAGCTCAGTGAATTGTTACAGAGCTCAGTGAAGTGTTACAGAGCACAATGAAGTGCTACAGAGTTCAGTGAAGTGTTACAGAGCTCAGTGAAGTGTTACAGAGCTCGGTGAAGTGTTATAGAGCTCACTGAAGTGTTACAGAGCTCGGTGAAGTGTTACAGAGCTCAGTGAAGTGTTACAGATCTCGGTGAAGTGTTACAGAGCACAGTGAAGTGTTACAGAGCACAATGAAGTGCTATAGAGCTCAGTGAAGTGTTACAGATCTCGGTGAAGTGTTACAGAGCTCAGTAGAAATTAATTTACAGAACTCAGTGAAGTGTTACAGAGCTCAGTGAAGTGTTACAGAGCTCGGTGAAGTGTTATAGAGCTCACTGAAGTGTTACAGAGCTCGGTGAAGTGTTACAGAGCTCAGTGAAGTGTTACAGAGCACAGTGAAGTGTTACAGAGCTCAGTGAATTGTTACAGAGCTCGGTGAAGTGCTACAGAGCTCAGTGAAGTGTTACAGAGCACAGTGAAGTGTTACAGAGCTCAGTGAATTGTTACAGAGCTCGGTGAAGTACTACAGAGCTCAGTGAAGTGTTACAGAGCACAGTGAAGTGTTACAGAGCTCAGTGAATTGTTACAGAGCTCAGTGAAGTGTTACAGTAACAAACTGCAGCGCGCGCGTCGGTCATAAGAGCACAGCAGTGGCGGAGGGGGGGCGGGCAGAAGACTGTATTACAGGGTGCGAGCCTGAGTGTGGTCACGCCAGGTTTAAGCAGAACTAAAACACTCGTGTGCTCGCTTGCGGCGTCACGACATAACGCTGATGTTACGCTTGTTTTCCAGTTCACCGCGGACGTCAGGTGGGTGTGTGTAGGGGAGGGATATTGTGGTGGTCAGTATGTAGAGTTAGAAAGTAACTAAATAAATGTACTTGAGTACTGTATTCAAGTAATATTTTTGGGCATTTACTTTTTTTTAAAAGTTCTCAAATTTTACGGTAGTTTTATTTTTACTTAATATGGATTCTAATACTTTTACCCTAATAAAATTGAAAAAAAATCGTTAATCGTTACATGCCCCAAACAATAGCATTAAATATCCAATCACAGGACAAACTTGGAAGCTAACCAATCACAAGCGTTCCTTCACATCTGGACCAATCACATGTGTTCTTTCATATCGTTTCATCTACAGTATTTACCCAAGCGACGAACACGGAGTTTAAGCGCCCATGACGCCCTTTCTGTCATTTCCTTATTCGGTGCTACGGAGGCAACAGTCATCCACAAACTCGTCAACTGGAGGAGCTTGATAGCTACTTGGCATGCTCAGGGGATGGAAAGAAGCTACTGAGGCCTTTCCTGACATTATGTGACTTATCTCTCAAGCTTTACAACCTACTACCTACACCTGGTGCTTGTGAGCGTCTGTTTAGTCATGTTGGACTTAAAAGATCCTCATTGGAGAGCCATAATTTCGAGAATCAGTTATTGATTAATCTCAATAGAAAGATTTGCATAATAAACATATGTAATACTTTGTATTTTCTTTTTATCTTCAGGTAACTAGATTTTTTTTAATTTACTGTGGATTTATTTTATTATTTAAGACGATTAATAAATTTTTGTCACTTTTTACTTTCAGTACTTGAGTACTTTATGAATGAGATACTTTTTACGTCTACTTGAGTACATTGAACTTTGGATACTTTTACTTCTACTTGGGTAACATTTTTGTCAATGTAACACGACTCATACTGACAAAGTCTGGTACTTTTTACAACTGTGTCCGTATGTAAGGTTTATTCTATTTTCTTTACATACAAGATTTTAGTTACACCTGTGACCCCTTACTAGCCTCCCCGCCCCCTCCCGCTGTGCCCCAACACTCTGCCCGGCTGCCCCCATAAAGACCCAAACATGCCCCTCCCCCTCCCGCCTCACCGCTGTGCCCCAACACTCTGCCCGGCTGCCCCACAAAGACCCAAACATGCCCTCCCTCCGCCCCCACAAAGCCTCAACACTGCCCAGCTGCCCCCATAAAGACCCAAACATGCCCCCTCTCCTGCCTCACCGCGAAGCCCCAACACTGCCTGGCTGCCCCCATAAACACCCAAACATGCCCTCCTCCGCCCACCGCTGTGCCCCAACACTCTGCCTGGCTGCCCTATGTAAACATGCCCTCCCTCCTGCCTCACAGCCCCAACACTCTGCCTGGCTGCCCCATAAAGACTCCAAACATGCCCTCCCTCCCGCCTCACCGCTGTGCCCCAACACTCTGCCCGGCTGCCCCCATAAAGACCCAAACATGCCCCGCCCCCTCCCTACCTACAGTGGCAACATTAAAATACCTTGGACGTTAGAATACATGAAAAATAAGGTTTTGGGGAGATATTTATCAGTGTACAGTACTCTGTGTTCCTTCATTATCTTGAGCCGTTTGGTGTGTTGTCATAATGTACGCGACGCCATAGTCCAGCTGAGTGACTGTGTTGTGTCGTAGCTGAGAGAAAGAGAGAGATAGTTGAGTGGCTCCAGCTGTGTGAGGCGGCGGGGTCAGGCACAGTACCCACGTCTACACTTGAGCTGTTGAGGAAGTTCCTGTTAAGGCCTGGCAGGCTTCTTGTCCTGAAGTGGTGAGTGTGAGGAAGACCCGCCGGCAGCAGCTGTGAGGGGGTGGCTTGCACATGTGTGTCTACACCTCCTCAGCCACGCCCCCTTTACCCTCGCACCCCTACACTTACTTCACACCCCTACCCACACCCCTACCCGCACCCCACACCCCCACACCCCCATCACCCCCACACCCCCTCACCCCACCCTAACTGTGTCAGATTTTCACCACCTGGTTTCCCTCAGTATCAATTACCTGGATGATGTACCTGCCTCACCTTCAAAACTAATAATCATGTCACCACACCACACAACACCACACAACATCTCACAACACCACACAACACCTCGCAACACCTCACAACACCTCACAACCCCACACAACCCCACACAACACCACACAACACCTCACAACCCCACACAACACCACACAACACCTCACAACACCACACAACACCTCACAACACCTTACAACACCACACAACACCACACAACACCACACGACACAACACACAACTCCCCCAGCCAAGAACTTTTTTGTAAATGTCAACACAAATCGTAATAGTTGTCGACATCGTCAATATATAATATAAGGAAGTAATGTACGGCAGAATATATTACCCGAGTCGAGGCGGCAGACGTGAACACCAGAGACAGCAGCCAATTAATTACCCGACTTTTTCCCGGGTTGCGCCATGAATCAGGGTTACTATTTGGTTTTATCATCTACAGTTTAACGAGGCCAGTCTTACACAGGCGGTGACGTGCGGCCTAATTTACAACCATAACTCCTTCACCATCCTGTTAACCACATGTAGATTTAGCTGCATCTTACACCAGTTGGGAAAAAATAAAAAAGGACCCAGATGCGCGCCTCGTACGTCGTCTGTTTCGCGCGTTAATTTGCCGGCATGCGGTGGAGGCGGCGGGGCGGCAAACACTCACATATTAGATGGCCCTCCAAGTGCCGGCACCGCATATTAACACTTATTTACCTGCTCTTCTGGCAGGCTGTGCGAGCACGGCCACGCTGAACATTGAGAATTAGAGGAGTAGTGAGAGTAAAATAGGTCGTCCGTGGTGAAAGGCAGGAGGTGTTGGCTTATAAATAGTGAAGGTGGTGGGGGAAGGCGGCAGCAGGGGCATTAACACATGTCATGAAGTGCGGGCGGCGTAAAAAACGGGACGAGGAGTGAATGATGGCATAATTTTAGGCATCGTTGCCAGCTGGGAATGACTGCTGCCCTCAACTTTAACTCGCTTTGTTTAGTTCTAAATACAGTAATGATTTTAGACTCCAATTGACGATGTTGTTTGCTCTCTAAGATGGCTGTTGGCCCGTGTTGGATGCCAACTGCTGGTGACACAGAGTTCACTGCCCACAATTTCTGTTTTGCTCGAGTCTTAAGAGAAAAAAATCAGAAATGAAAACGTAAGATTGTGAGTGGTAATGTGAGGCAGGGCGGGCGGGCGGGAACAACAGCACCCCACACTTACACGCCCTCATTACACCCTAACCGGGAAGGGTGTCATGTTCCTGTCGTGTTCATGGTCATGTTTAACAGCTGAATTGCATCGATCATGTCTTTCTCACCTCCCTTCACTTCAATGGTCCCCGACACAGTTTTTTACCAGGAGAGTCATTCACAAATGTCATTTTCGTTTCCTGACTCTTTTCTCAGCAATTGAAGACCCGGATGATGATGATCCCTCGCCCCCAGCACCTTAAGGTCGGGTTGTTGCCGCTGCGTCACTGACTCGTCGCCCCTAACAGCCTGTGTTATACCACTCCTTCTCGTCCGACAGTACTACAATTTGCACCTGAAACTTGTCTTGGTCATTTGGGTAGTGAGGTCTGGCGAGGAGCAGCACGCACGTCCTGGGGTGCTGGTGTTGTCTGTCTTCGTCAGTATTCGTTGCTGCGGTCTTTTGTTGTTGGCCGCGTCCCTCTCTCTCTCGTCAACAGTTTCTACTCTACAGTAGAATTCGTCGCCATCGTGCGCGCGTGTGTGTGTGTATGTGTGTGTGTTTGTTTGTGTGTGTGTGTGATAAAAGTAATGTCTCCAACAGTGAGTGAGCTTGGTGAGAAGGGCAGTGTTGGAGGTGATGATCTTCAACACAAACAGTTTCCTGTAAGTCTGTCAGGTTCAATGATTACCTTATTCAGTCCTCGACCAATGAGCTGTCATGTTCTCCTAGTGTACCCCGTCTGTGTCAACACCAACAAAAGAACGATACGTGATTGGTCTGGCAGCTGGTGACTACTCAGGAGATAATCGCCAGTTAAACAATTCAGTTATGTTTATGACGGCTGCCAATTGTTGGGGACTTTCAAACCAATTCCTCGAAGTGGTGGGTAATGAGGGTAATCCTGGCGCCAGAGTCACAATGGCAGGCCCTGTGATTGGTCCCCCCAAGACCACAGAAGATAAAGGTGAGCAAGTTACCCCTGCGTTCGAGCACACATTTCCTCTCCTACCTACCATTTTGTGTTCTTGTTGTAAATCTTCAAGACGCAAGTGTGTGTGTGTGTGTGTGTCTGTCTGTCTGTCTGTCTGTCCTCCTACCCTGTTTCTATAACAAATGCTCGAGTGACGATGTGATGTAATTTATCCCAAATTTCCCGACAATATGTGGTACTGTTCCCTCCCTCCTCTTGACCACATACATAACCTGCAGACTGGTAATAACATCACACAAACCATCATCAGTGATGGCTCTCTTAACACCGTGTGTGGGAGGGCTGGAAGTGCTGCCATTGTGACTCAGCCTAACGGTAATGTAATAGACAAAGGAGCTAGAATTAGTAACTGGTCATCCACTCAACAAAATGAACTATTTGCCATACTCACAGCCCTGAAACTTGTTGAAGACACTGACAGTCTCATCATCACGGGCTCCTTATTCTCACTACTTGCTCTTGATACCCTAAACTCAGATTGTCACCAACTTGTCTCTGAAGCCAGACACAAGCATGATAGAGTTGATGCCTTAGCTAAACTCGCGTCCAACAATGACAATGATGAGTACAATCTGGGACTGTCAAACAGAACCTTAAAAACTGTAATCAGAAAAGAACTTGCTGATGAATTTGAAGCCAGCAGACAAGTGCAAACAGGCACTAGTCGATCCATTGTTTACCATGATGAGATGTATCAAGTGAAACATGTATATGGAGCAAGTAACAAGATCACTAGATTACAAGATGTTGTAACCGCTAGACTAAGGTTAGGATATAAGTACCTTTGGCAGTATGTTCCTCAAGCAGATGTAAGCAAAACTAAATGTCAAGTGTGTGGCCAGACATATGGCCACACACTCTGGCAGTATATCCTCGACTGTGTGAAGATAGAACCTTTTAGGGACAGGTTCAAGCACACTGTGTGAAATGGCACAACACTTCATCTCTAATGGCAAGATAGCCGATATACTAAGGCTGTATCCACACTTTGCATCTAGTTCCTAATCAAAATTCTGTGTACCGAAATAAACAAACAATGGACTGGAAATATTTTGTAACATTCATTGTCATATCAAAATCACTGGGGTCAGATAAACAGCCTTTGTGACCTCTACTCTGTAATCCTTTTTGCGCTACCGCTCACAGGATGAGTAAGGGGTACACATTTAACTAGCTACTGTCCACGGCAAAATAAAAATTTCAATTCCCTCCCTTCCTCCCCCCCCCACCCTCCCTCCCTCCCACCTTCCCAAACTCTCTCCCTCCTTCCCAACACCTCTCCCTCCCTCCATCCCTCTCTTCCTTATTCCCTCCCTCCCTCCCTCACAGTCCACGTGTGTTAGGTAATTTCAGGAAGGTGTTGTACAGTAGCCTCCAGGTATGATGTCACGCCCTTCCGTGCCTTCCTTGTTCATATGGCACCGTGGCACTACTAATGTGGCATCGTGGCACTAGGAGACTGATTGATAGCGCTGTTTCCTAGTACTATACACCACCCAGCATCACCTAGCACCACTATACACACACCCAGCATCACCTAGCACCACTATACACCACCAGCTCACCAGCACCACTATCACACCATCACCTAGCACCACTATACACCACCCAGCATCACCTAGCACCACTATACACACACTCAGCATCACCCAGCACCACTATACACACACCAGCATCACCTAGCACCACTATACACACACCCAGCATCACCTAGCACCACTATACACACACCCAGCATCACCTAGCACCACTATACACACACCCAGCATCACCAGCACCACTATGCACCACCAGCATCACCTAGCACCACTATACCAGCATCACAGCCACTATACACACACCGATACCCACACTATACACACCAGTCACCCAGCACCACTATACACACACCCAGCATCACCTAGCACCACTATCACCACCCAGCATCACCTAGCACCACACTATACACACACCCAGCATCACCTAGCACCACTATACACATACCCAGCATCACCTAGCACCACTCACACACCCAGCATCACCTAGCACCACTATACACACACACCAGCATCACCTAGCACCACTATACACCACCCAGCATCACCTAGCACCACTATACAACCCACCAGCACCACTATACACCACCCAGCATCACCTAGCACCACTATACACACACCCAGCATCACCTAGCACCACTATACACACCCAGCATCACCTAGCACGTTTACACACACACCCAGCATCACCTAGCACCACTATACACATACCCAGCATCACCTAGCACCATTATACACACACCAGCACCTAGCACCACTATACACCACCTAGTCACCCAGCACCACTGTACCTACCCAATCACCTAGCACCACAAATACACCACACAGCACCATTTAGCACGGCCCAGCAGTACACAGCACCATTTAGCACGGCCCAGCAGCAGGAGGGAGGCGCCCAGTTGTCACCAAAGGAAGGTGTACGAGCAGATCAACGTCAGGTCGGCCTCGCATCACTGACGACGGACAAACAACATGTCAGCGTGTGACACCTCCCTCAGTAGCCTGTGTCCCGGCGTGTTGGTCCTGGCTACACACACACACACACCACTACTGCTCCTCACTCACTCGCCACTACTGCCCCTCACACACTCACCACTACTGCCCCTCACACACCCACCACTACTGCTCCTCACACACCTACACTCCCACTTTTTCATGACATATCTACATACAGGTATTCAAGAAATGTTGTGTTGTAGGAATGTTGTGTTGTAGGAATGTTGTGTTGTAGGAATGTTGTGTTGTAGGAATGTTGTGTTGTAGGAATGTTGTGTTGTAGGAATGTTGTGTTGTAGGAATGTTAATGTTGTAGGAATGTTGTGTTGTAGGAATGGTGTGTTGTAGGAATGTTGTGTTGTAGAATGTTGTGTTGTAGGAATGTTGTGTTGTGGAATGTTTGTTGTAGGAATGTTGTGTTGTAGGAATGTTGTGTTGGGAATGTTGTGTTGTGGAATGATGTGTTGTAGGAAATGTTGTGTTGTAGGAATGTTGTGTTGTAGGAATGTTGTGTTGTAGGAAATGTTGTGTTGTGGGAATGATGTGTTGTAGGAATGTTGTGTTAGGAATGATGTGTTGTAGAATGTTGTGTTTTGGGAATGTTGTGTTGTGGGAATGATGTGTTGTAGGAATGTTGTGTTTTGTGGGAATGTTGTGTTGGGGAATGTTGTGTTGTGGGAATGATGTGTTGTAGGAATGTTGTGTTGTGGGAATGTTGTGTTGTAGAATGTGTTGTGGGAATGTTGTGTTGTAGGAATAAGGTGTTGTGAATGTTGTGTAGGAATGTTGTGTTGTAGGAATGTTGTGTTGTGGGAATGTTGTGTTGTGGGAATGTTGTGTTGTGAATGTTGTGTTGTAGGAATGTTGTGTTAGGAATGTTGTGTTGTGGGAATGTTGTGTTGTAGAATGTTGTGTTGTAGGAATGTTGTGTTGTAGGAATGTTGTGTTGTGGGAATGTTGTGTAGGAATGTTGTGTAGGGGAATGGTTGTAATGTTGTGTGTAGGAATGTTGTGTTGTAGGAATGTTTGTTGTGGGAATGTTGTTATAGAATGTTGTGTTGTGGGAATGTTGTGTTGTAGGAAATGTTGTGTTGTGGGAATGTTGTGTTGTAGGAATGTTTGTTGTGGGAATGTTGTGTTGTGGAAATGTTGTGTTGTGGGAATGTTGTGTTGTGGGAATGTTGTGTTGTAGGAATGTTGTGTTGTGGGAATGTTGTGTTGTGGGAATGATGTGTTGTAGGAATGTTGTGTTGTAGGAATGTTGTGTTGTAGAAATGTTGTGTTGTGGGAATGATGTGTTGTAGGAATGTTGTGTTGTGGGGAATGATGTGTTGTAGGAATGTTGTGTTTTGGGAATGTTGTGTTGTGGGAATGATGTGTTGTAGGAATGTTGTGTTTTGGGAATGTTGTGTTGTGGGAATGTTGTGTTGTGGGAATGATGTGTTGTAGGAATGTTGTGTTGTGGGAATGTTGTGTTGTGGGAATGTTGTGTTGTAGGAATGTTGTGTTGTAGGAATGTTGTGTTGTGGGAATGTTGTGTTGTAGGAATGTTGTGTTGTGGGAATGTTGTGTTGTAGGAATGTTGTGTTGTAGGAATGTTGTGTTTAGTAATTATTATGAACAAGTGTTGGGAAGTAGTGTGGGTGTATTCATCATTCTTGCCGCCAATGCCAATATAATATACATTTTCAGTTGCATCAATCAGCTCTATGAATACTAACTAGTGTGGAGTGTGAAGCTGATTGGCTCGCCAGCACCGACCAGCCACTGTAACAGATTAATGACCTTTGTTGTGTGTGTGTTACGGTGGTCGTCACCCTGGAGAACACACCGCTGTTGGTTATTACAGTTAGTGAAGAAAATCTCAGTCTGCCTCACCTCTTAGGGCACATACTGGCTCATTTATTATTTTAAATACGTTATTTTAATTTTGATTTTGCTTTCTCTTGTTGCAAACGAAAGTTGTTGTGAGCGTGTAACACACTACAGCATATATATGGTCCGTCAACCCAGAGGACGCATCGTAAGTAGTGTCACCGTCACTGTCACCAGGTTGTGTTGGGTCTTCTTGTCACCATCACTGTCACCAGGTTGTGTTGGGTCTTCTTGTCACCATCACTGTCACCAGGTTGTGTTGGGTCTTCTTGTCAACATCATTGTCATCAGGTTGTGTTGGGTCTTCTGTCACCATCACTGTCACCAGGTTGTGTTGGGTCTTCTTGTCACCATCACTGTCACCAGGTTGTATTGGGTCTTCTTGTCCCCCTCATGTCACCAGGTTTATTGGGTCCTCTTGTCACCATCATTGTCACCAGGTTGTGTTGGGTCTTCTTGTCACCATCACTGTCACCAGGTTGTGTTGGGTCTTCTTGTCTCTCTTATCACCAGGTTGTGTTGGGTCGTCTTGTCACCATCACTGTCACCAGGTTGTGTTAGGTCGTCTTGTCACCATCTGTCTCACAGGTTGTGTTGGGTCTTCTTGTCACCATCACTGTCACCAGGTTGTGTTGGGTCTTCTTGTCACCATCACTGTCACCAGGTTGTGTTGGGTCGTCTTGTCACCATCACTGTCACCAGGTTGTGTTGGGTCGTCTTGTCCCATCCTGTCACCAGGTTGTTGTCCTCTTCACCATCATTGTCACGGTTGTGTTGGGTCTTCTTGTCACCATCCTATCCCAGGTTGTGTTGGGTCTTCTTGTCACCATCATTGTCACCAGGTTGTGTTAGGTCTTCTTGTCACCATCATTGTCACCAGGTTGTATTGGGTCTTCTTGTCCCATCATTGTCACCAGGTTGTGTGGGTCTTGTCACCATCACTGTCACCAGGTTGTGTTGGGTCCTCTTGTCACCATCACTATCACCCAGGTTGTGTTGGTCTTCTTGTCACCATCACTGTCACCAGGTTGTATTGGGTCTTCTTTTCAACACATGTCACCAGGTTGTATTAGTCTCTTGTCAACATCATTGTCACCAGGTTGTGTTGGGTCCTCTTGTCACCATCATTGTCACCAGGTTGTATTGGGTCTTCTTGTCAACATCATTGTCACCAGGTTGTGTTGGGTCTTCTTGTCACATCACTGTCACCAGGTTGTATTGGGTCTTCTTGTCAACATCATTGTCACCAGGTTGTATTGGTCTTCTTGTCACCATCACTGTCACCAGGTTGTGTTGGGTCTTCTTGTCAACATCATTGTCATCAGGTTGTGTTAGGTCTTCTTGTCACCGTCACTGTCATACCAGGTTGTGTTGGGTCTTCTTGTCACCATCACTGTCACCAGGTTGTATTGGGTCCTCTTGTCACCATCATTGTCACCAGGTTGTATTGGGTCTTCTTGTCACCATCATTGTCACCAGGTTGTATTGGGTCTTCTTGTCAACATCATTGTCACCAGGTTGTGTTGGGTCTCTTGTCACCATCACTGTCACCAGGTTGTATTGGGTCTTCTTGTCAACATCATTGTCACCAGGTTGTATTGGGTCTTCTTGTCAACATCATTGTCACCAGGTTGTGTTGGGTCTTCTTGTCAACATCATTGTCACCAGGTTGTGTTGGGTCTTCTTGTCACCGTCACTGTCACCAGGTTGTGTTGGGTCTTCTTGTCCTCATCTGTCACCAGGTTGTGTTGGGTCTTCTTGTCACCATCACTGTCACCAGGTTGTGTTGGGTCTCCTCCCATCACTGTCACCAGGTTGTGTTGGGTCCTCTTGTCACCATCACTCACCAGGTTGTGTTGTCCTCTTGTCACCAGGTTGTGTTGGGTCCTCTTGTCACCATCATTGTCACCAGGTTGTGTTTGAGTCCTCTTGTCACCATCTCACCAGGTTGTGTTGGGTCTTCTTGTCACCATCACTGTCACCAGGTTGTGTTGGGTCGTGTGATATAGCCTTGGTCACCATAACTGCTGGGTTATCTCCGCCGCTGGTGCTTCATTAACAAGGATATTATATTTTGACACTTGGTTGGGTTTTTTACCAGCATTATTTTATTTACTTATTTATTATTACATTTATTTTAGTGGAAGTATTAACCAGTCATCTTGGAGGGATGGATATGTTTA
Source organism: Homarus americanus (assembly GCF_018991925.1). Classification (NCBI taxonomy): domain Eukaryota; kingdom Metazoa; phylum Arthropoda; class Malacostraca; order Decapoda; family Nephropidae; genus Homarus; species Homarus americanus. The sequence continues at coordinate 80,950 of NW_024747974.1, read as the reverse complement.
CTGTTGTATGTCCAAGTCAGAGCCAGTGTTTGTGTGTGTGTGTGTGGACGCGGGGTGGCGGGGTCGGCTACGTTCCGGTTGTCAGCGCTCCGGTAAAAAGGTCCCGCATATAATTGCCTGTGCTGTCAGCGTCGTCCGGCCGTCTAGTAAAAGTGTCACCCCCCTCCTTGGGTCTGCTTGGTTTGCGATCATCCAAGTGAAATTCCAGACCTCGCTGTCGAATAACCAATCCTTAAAGATGACCTCAAATGCCGTCTCATTTGGTATGGAATAATTCCCCGGTTATCCCCCAACCCCATCTAGCATTATCGTAATCACATCCAGCGTGCCCCTCAAAAATTGGTTCCAGTGGGGCGAAGCGGGGGAAACGCGCCAAGCTTATGAATAAGTAGTGATGGTGGGCCAGGACGGCCTGCCAGGAGCTACAAGGATTACCGTAGCCAGAAGTCGGCAGGCGCGGCCATTTGCTCCATTATGATAACATTAGCGGACGGTATTGTCGGCTACACCAAATTGGCCTCGGCTTTGGAGACCGACTTTTTCGGATCGTTTTGGTCCGACAGATGCTTTTGTCGACGGGTTGTTGTGGCGTTATATACGAATTATGTTTTTGTCGGCGAGAGTAACCAGCCCGACACTGATGCCTGGGCGAGTGACGACAACCAGCAAGTTACGCTATACCGTCACTCACTCACCATGATTTTATATATATATATATATATATATATATATATATATATATATATATATATATATATATATATATATATATATATATATATATAACTTCAGCAATGGACTTGTTACGTGGAAAGCGCAGTTTCATAACGAAGAGGAGAACCAGAAAAACACAAACATCTTGACTAAGTTGGGTTTCTTTAATCACTAAGGCTCGTATAAATTAAGGTAATACCCCCTGTATATTTTTATTTCACATTTTTATTCCTGACATTAGCTTTGTACGTAGGGGTCTCGTCATTTTTGTCCGTTTTAAATTGGAGTGCTCTTTCTTTAAATTTGATGGAAGGTAAATTTTCGTATAATGTTATGTTTTTATTGTATATCACCTGTATTTTTAAAACTTTTCAAAAACTTTTTGTTTTCTAGGCTCTGATGATGGAAAATGATTTTTCCGAAACGTTAGTGATTAAAGAAACCTAACTTAGTCAAGCCGTTTGTGTTTTCCCTGGTTCTCCTCTTCGTTATATATATATATATATATATATATATATATATATATATATATATATATATATATATATATATATATATATTTCATGTGGATCCACAATGAAAACGTGGATAAGATAAATCTGATAAAATCACTCGGAAAAGGGAAACAACGGACACCTTTAGTTTCGCCTTATTCAAGACATCTTCAGAGGCCTCTGAAGATATATATTTAACTTTTTTTTTTTTTACTCATTAACATACTACAACTACTACTTTGCTACTTTGCTGTCACTCGGAATCGAGTATGACGATCATCCAGCTACGATAAAATGATATGAGTTATCAAGGATGTCATCTAGGTGACACTGCCGTTCATGCCATTGTGGAGTTGCCTCATGATGGCACTGAATTTCGGTGGGCAGCCAAAACGGTTGATGGTCCACCAGAGGGCTTCCCTGTTGACCGAGTCGAAGGCCTTGGTTAAGACGATGAAAGCCATGTACAGGTCACGACGCTGTTCTCTGCACTTTTCCTGTATCTGGCGGACAGCAAAGATCATGTCAGTGGTGCCACGTGATGGTCTAAAGCCACATTGAGATTCTGGGAGGAAGTTTTCTGCCTCAGGAAGAAGTTTGTTTAGGACTCCGGCGATAAGCTTGCCAGCTATGGACAGCAGCGAGATCCCGTGGTAGTTGTCACAGTCTGACAGGTCTCCCTTGTTCTTATAAATATTGACAATGGAGGCGTTTTTAAGAGCTTGGGGGATTTCCTCCTTTTCCCACATATTCTCCAGGAGAGTGGAGACGGCTGGTGAGCAGAGGTCCTCCTGCTTTATACACCTCGGCAGGGATTCCATCAGGCCCTGAGGTTTTGTTATTTTTCATCCGTTTGACGGCAGCAGCTCCCTCATCCAGGGATGGAGAATAGCTGAGGTGGGTCAGCTCTGGGTGCTTGGTAGTCAGGACATCCACATCAGTGTTTCGGTTGAGCAATGAATTGTAGTGCTGTTTCTCACACACTCACAAACACACACACACACACACACACCTCTCTCTCTCTCTCTCTCTCTCTCTCTCTCTCTCTCTCTCTCTCTCTCTTTTTTCCTGGCAGTTCCCCTTTCCTTATTAATCTCTTCCTCTCCCCTACTCTCCCAGTTCATCTCCCTACCCTCCTCTCCTAGCTCCTCTTTCTTCCTCCCCCTCCTCCCTTCTCTCCCAGGGCCGCCAGCGTGACGGGCCCCACAAGAGAAGCCCTGTAGTGACGCGCGGGCCAGCTTTCCGGGGTGTTGGTTTGACAAAATGGCGACTGTCATGTTGGCGCGTAAATCTGTTTCAAAATGCTCGCCAAAACAGTTGTAAATGTTAGCGGGCATTTTTTTTTTCCCAGCCGTCGTGCCTGATTGGGCGTGATGGAGTGATGGTGTTAGTGCCTCTTATTTCCGCTCTTGGTGCCCGTGTCGACTCACCAGGACACACACACACACACACACACACACACACACACACACACACACATGAGCCCGGGCGCGCACTGTACATATCTTCAACACCTCTCGTCTAATGAAACTGACAGACAGGAGTTAAACGTCTATAAACTCTGAACACTCCAAGTGACAATACTCTAGACAGGAACTCGTCAGTGGCAGCACGAGGAAAACACTCATCTGAGAATGAAGAAACACCACTGTTGTGTTCACTATAATGTATCCAACCAGGCAGGTGACTGTGTATCAGTCTTACCTTCTACAGTGTACCTTTACGTAACCTAACTTAACTTAACTTAACCTAACCTAATCTGACCTAACCTTATGTAACCTAATCTAACATAACCTACACTTATTTTACCTAATCTAACCTAGCCTAAGCTGACTTAACCTAACTTAACTAAAGCTAATCTAACCTAGAAAAAACCTTTGCCTAACTTAACCTAACCTTATTTAACCTAACCTAACCTAACCTAACCTAACCTAACCTAACCTAACCTACCTTAACTTAACTAAAGCTAACCTAATCTAACCTTGTATAGCTTTACCAAACGTAACCTTACTTAACCTAATCTAATTTAACCTAATCTACAATGACAAACCTTCAAAATCTATACTGTACATACATACATACATACATACATACATACATACATACATACATACATACATACAGCCAAATGATGGTTAACCTGAGACAGTACAGATGTGTGGAGGAGACAGACAAGCTATGACCCCCAGCTGTTGTGACCCAGGGACATGTCATCAGTGTTCAGCATCACACACTCTCATAACTCCTCTGTCTAACGTGTTACCTTCATGTTAGAAATACAAAAATGCGTCTAGACATGTTCATTTCCGTGTAACTTTACTCAGATATTAACTTTAGTGAGCCAATTACTTGTGTTGTCAAGTCAGCAAACAGCCATTAAGATGAGACGACCATAGGATTAGTGGCTGACACGTGAGCGTTTGTTTACACGACCTAGTGTTGCACCCCGGCCCCACCTCACCTGTAAGAGGACCCAATCAAAACAGTTAACTGATGACCATCTCGTGTTGAGCCAGTGGGATCAAGATAGTGTAGTGAAGCAGCTGACTCCACTACCACCACCTACCATTACCACTACTACTACCCCCTACCATTACCACTACTACTACCCCCCTACCATTACCACTACTACTACCCCCTACCATTACCACTACTACTACCCCCCTACCATTACCACTACTACTACCACCTACCATTACCACTACTACTACCCCCTACCATTACCCTGTAGAGAGGTTTCTCTCGGCTTCTAACCTTAGTCGCTCTCGCCATAATAAAATAGCTATGGTCCGCTGCCTTACAAAAGTCTTAATGACGCCCAACCCCAAGGTGGCCAACCCTATGGTGGCCAACCTCTCATGAAGTAATGTGCCCAAGAGTGGCCAACCCCCAGAAGAGGCCAACCCCCAAGAGTGGCCAACCCCCAGAAGAGGCCAACCCCCAAGAGTGGCCAACCCCCAGAAGTGGCCAGCGGAGGACACCAGCCATCACTCTGTTATCTTCATGTTTGTTTATCATAGATCGGTCCACTAATTATGTTGCTCCCCTCTCTCCTCCCCTCGATGATGCCTCTCCTCCCCTCTCTCCTGCCCTCACTAATGTCTCTCGTCTCCTCTCTCCTCCCCTCGATGATGCCTCTCCTCCCCTCTCTCCTGCCCTCACTAATGTCTCTCGTCTCCTCTCTCCTCCCCTCGATGATGCCTCTCCTCCCCTCTCTCCTCCCCTCACTGATGCTTCTCCTCCCCTCAATGATGCCTCCCTCTCACCTTTCCTCCCTCAATAATGCCTCCCTCTCACCTCTCCTCCCTCACTGATGCCTCCTCTCACCTCTCCTCCCTCACTGATGCCTCCCTCTCACCTCTCCTCCCTCACTGATGCCTCCCTCTCACCTCTCCTCCCTCACTGATGCCTCCCTCTCACCTTTCCTCCTCAATAATGCCTCTCACCTCTCCTCCCTCACTGATGCCTCCCTCTCACCTTCCTTCCCTCACTGAACGCGGGTTCCTTAGTGTTGTTGTGAGACAATTTAGGTTTTTCCTGATGGTGCAAATCTGTAGCGGGGAGCCAGGCAGGGCGGGGGTTCATACAGGCGTCCTCTGAATAACACAATTAATTATGTTTATCAACGAGTTCATTGTAATTTGTAACTGGAATACAATTTGGAGAAACGGTACAGTACAGTACAGTACCGTACAGTACAGTACCGTACCGTACAGTAATGCCGAGGCTGGAGGCAGAATAATACACACTGGGATCTTATATAGTGTGGCTCTGCCCTCAAGTAATCTGTGGGTATCTGTTGACTCTTCCTCTTATGCTCACTCGTAAACAGACTGTAAACACCACCACTATCTGTCTACCGCAAACACCAATAACGCACAATGGCTGTTGTCGCTACCCGAGTGTGTGTAGCTCACCATCCTCACTACTCGAGGATAGTGTATACCAGTAGTACCACACTCGAAGGTTTATTCTGCAGTGTCGTGCATCTAGTCTCGACTTCACTTCAAATTTTGTACAAGGTCGGATATTTCTGCACTAAAATGTCCAAAGAAAACAAAGTACGTTGTACGAGGTGCTACCTGTGTAACGACACCGACCCTGGCAGTAGCTGAATCTTTTATTTAAATGACACAAGTCGAGAAACCAAGACTGTTGGTGTGCGGGAAAGTTTTGTGGCCACGGTGATGTAGGACCTGAACAGTAACTAACTCGGCTCTCAGGGAAAAAGTTCCGGTGGTTTGGAAGGAGACGAAGGATAGTTTGGCCCTCCCTCTTAATGTCTTAGGTTGGTCATTGCCCCCCCCCCCCATAGATCCGCTCCTGTAGACACTATATTACATATTTATGGTTTACTTACCCCGTTGTAGGGCAGAGTTTCTCTTGGGTGAATAAGATCGTCTGGTGTTAGAACAAAGTACCCTGGCCTGTACAGTATCAACACCTATTAAGGTTACTTGGACAACTGTCTATATAATAAAGAAGTTACTGAAATAAGTAACAAAATAAATAGTAGAGATGACTAATTTGCAGATCGTAACAAACAGATTATGAGTGGTGGTATGTCTGCCGTGTGTACTTGACGGCACTGTGACAAACTCTCCGTTCATTCATTAACAACGAGACACACACGGCCACGCCACGTCCGCTTGTGCTTCCTTGGCCATCAAGATGTCAGTCAAACATAATTAACTGTTCAAGCTGCGGAAACACTTCATCCTAAATTTAAAGAAGTTGTTATAAATTTCTTAATCTTTCAGCGCCATAAGCGAGTACATCCAGAAAGTCAATCATTCATTTCCTTGATGGCGTCTCGCATGTCGGTCACGAGCGAGTGTCTGTCCTCACTTGATTGATCCACACATGAGCGTCTTGAAGACTCAATGGGTGAGGGTAGCGAGCGAGGACAGTGGGAGGTGTGTGGACCACTCCAGGGATCACTTGTCATGTGAAGACGCCGCCAGCTGATGCCTCAACCTCCTGGTTAACGACTCTTGACTGCCACTAACGAAGTGTTTAGATCCTGTTGCAACCTGACTTTTTCCGACGTATTCTCGTCCACTTGATGAGTGAGGGAGAGGATGGTGGTGTGAACAACAGCATCCCTCAGACCCGGGTGTCGGGCTCACGTGGTCACCCCAGAATGGACGACCAACACCTGTCACCAGTTGATGACCTGTGGTGAAGGAGCCCTGGTGGTGGCCCGCACTAAACTTACCTGATGTACGACATACTTTTCAATTAATTGTTCAGTTCTGAAGTTGACGGAGTGTCTTATACTTACTGTGATTACTTATAAGTTACTATTGTGACACGTGAAAGTCGTGTGTAGTTACGTTACTGGAAGAGAACAAACATTGTTGTTAAACTTGGTATTCCCAGATCTTCCACTTAAATCCTTTACGTCAACTTGAGGGTGTCTCGCCACTCTGTTAACGTGTTTCATCATAAAGCTTCTTGTTTTACCATTTGATGGAAGAATTACATCGGTAAGAGAAGTCAGCATCAGAATCCTGGTTCAGACGCCAAATGACAACAAACAGAAGTGCATGAACAGCTCCAAATGTAAACATCAAATGAAAGTGGCGGGAAATTCACAAGGCTAGGAAATGTTATCTGTTGACGGGAGAGGTACAGTGTTAGGTCACTGTTTGCTACTCGTCTTCAACTGCAGGTTTAGTTATCAAAGTTAACGGTATATTTTATCATCTTGTATTAGTTTCTTGTTCCACGAGGATAAGTTTATTGCCCAGTAATGCTTGTGTGAGATTAAATTTCAGTCCGTTCATCATCACCGAGGCACACCACCTTCAACACACCAGCTAAGTGTGTGCAGCGGTCACTGTGTTGGGCTCCTCTCCATACACTGAAACCTCCATATAACGGACTTCTCTATCCATACAATCCGTTAGGTAGGGGGGTTTCATATCTAGCGGACCCTCGATATAACGGACTGTTATTTCTATATAGGTAGTTCGTTAGATGGAGGTGTCATATCTAAAGAACACTCGATATAACGGATTTCCCTCTGCATTTAGTCCGTTAAATAGAGGTTTCACTGAACATTTTATATGCCTTTTTCAGACATAGTGTACGGCAGTCTGTAACAGTCAGTGGGTGACAGTAACAAAGTACAGTCACTGCCTTACCCAACTCCACCGACTGTTTGGTTAAGTTATTTGTACACAACTTGTCTTCGCTGTAGTGTAGGTACTTGTATTTTTACTTGAGTAACATTTCAGACGAATTTAGGTACTCTTACTTTGGGGGCGACTCAGGGCGTCTCAGGGCTTCCAGCCAATCATAACTCAGTAAGGGTGTACCATGCTTCCAGACAATCATAACTCGGCATTGAACACAGCCTCAAAAGAGTTACAGAGAGTAACAAAAACTTTAAAATATCAGCTTTTGTCAAGGTTAAAGGGATGTGTTATATATAGTACAGCCTTTACTTATAAATTGATTATTATAAAGTGTGTCGTCTTTTTTAAGCAAATAATACAGTAATTAATTATATAACTAATTTATTTTTATTATTATTATAATTATTATTATTATTATTATTATTATTATTATTATTATTATTATTATTATTACTATTATTATTATTATTATTATTATTATTATTATTATTATTATTATTGTTGTTATTGTTATTGTTATTGTTATTGTTATTGTTATTGTTGTTATTGTTATTGTTATTGTTATTGTTATTGTTATTATTATTATTATTAATGTTATTATTATTATTATTATTGTTATTATTATTATTGTTATTATTATTGTTATTATTATTATTATTATTATTATTGTTATTATTATTATTATTATTATTATTATCATTATTATTATCATTATTATTATTATTATTATTATTATTATTATTATTATTATTGTTATTATTGTTATTATTATTATTATTGATATTATTATTGTTATTATTATTATTATTATTATTATTACTATTAATGCATTATTATTATTATTATTATTATTATTATTATTATTATTATTATTATTGTATTATTATTATTATTATTATTATTATTATTATTATTGTGCTATTATTATTATTATTGTTATTATTATTATTATTATTATTGTTATTATTATTATTATTATTATTATTATTATTATTATTATTATTATTATTGTTATTATTATTATTATTATTATTATTATTATTATTGTTATAAGTGGTAGAGAAATTATTGTCATCAATAAAAGATAGAATAAATAAATAGACAGATAATAGAATAACCGGACGAGATATAATAAGACATGAATTGTGGTGAGACATGACGTTATTATAGGAAGGTGTGTGTGTGTGTGTGTGTGTGTGTGTGTGTGTGTGTGTGCGCAGGATACGTGAGTGTGTGCGTGCGTATGAGAGGCATAGTTTATGATGCAGTACGAGGGAGTGAGCGATCAGCCCTCCATCACACACACACACACACACAGCGATGACCACCCACGGGCACTGTCATGAAGGCCCTTGGGTGTATGATTCATGGGTGTGGGAGGCGGCACGGTAAACACACACCCCTCTCCTCCTCCCACAACACCCTCCATTATCACCACCACCAACAACACCCTCCATTATCACCACCACCATTCACCCCTTAACTGAGTCAACATTTAACTCTCGCCCACCTGATTAAGCAATTAAGATTACGCCAAATGTTTAGAACTGATCCGTAAGTCGAGCGTGAAGTAATAAGCTTTTGGGAATTTACGAGACTCTTGAGGCAGTGGTGTATGTTATTATTGAAATCTGTTGTTGTAACCCGTCGTATTGTCTCTGTCTGTCTCTCTCTCTGTCTCTCATAAATATAATTCTATAACAAAGAAGATGGAATTATAGGTATAGACGGGGAACAATAAAAGCCTTCTGGCTACCTCAAATATATTTAGTGGTCGTCCTGTAGCACAACACAGCACAGTACTGCACAACAAAGTACAGCACAACACAGTACAGCACAACACAGCACAGCACAGTAAAGTAAGCAAAGTACTGCACAGCAAAGTACAGCACAACACAATTACCCAGCACAACCACAGCACAACACAACACAGCACAACACAGCACCAGCACAGCAAAAGGCAGCAAGTACTACTGCAGCAAAAGTACAGCACAGCACAGTACTGCACAGCAAAGTACAGCACAGAACAATACAGCAAAGTACAGCACAACACAGTACAGTACAGCACAATAATACAGCAGAGTACTGCACAACACAGCACAGTACTGCACAGCAAAAAGTACAACACAGTACCCCAGCACAGCACAGCAAGAGAGTACAACAAAATGCACAGCACAACACAGCACAGTACTGCACAGCAAAGTACAGCACAGTACAGCACAGTACAGCAAAGTACAGCACAACACAACACAGCACAGCACTGCACAGAAAAGTACAGCACAGCACAGTACTGCACAGCAAAGTACAGCACAGAACAATACAGCAAAGTACAGCACAACACAGTACAGTACAGCACAACACAGCAAAGTACAGCACAACACAACACAGCACAGCACTGCACACACAGCACAGCTGCACAGCAGTACAGGCAAACACAGCACAGCACTTGACAGCAGGCACAGCACAACACAACAGAACACAGCACTACACAGCACAGCAAAGTACAGCACATACTGCACAGCAAAGTACAGCACAGAACAATACAGCAAAGTACAGCACAACACAGTACAGTACAGCACAACACAGCAAAGTACAGCACAACACAACACAGCACAGCACTGCACAGAAAAGTACAGCACAGCACAGTACTGCACAGCAAAGTACAGCACAGAACAATACAGCAAAGTACAGCACAACACAGTACAGTACAGCACAACACAGCAAAGTAAAGCACAGCACTACACATCACAGCACACCACAACAGAACACAGCACTACACAGTAAAACAAATTCTACGGAAGGACAAACAAAGACTCGTAGTAACATCAGAAAACATTACAGCGTCTTTTGTTTCTGCCTAATGACAACTCTGGTTGGTGGAAGACTTAATTACTTTACTGGCAGGTGTATGAAGTGTGAACAGTTATCAAGAGTTTGTGTCTTAACAATATTAAAAGTGAATCAAATAAAGCACAAGATAACCGTTACGATATCTCAATGTTTACCACTGGGACGATACTTACCGTAACTTGAGCCATCACCACGATAACATTCCGATATTCTGCCGATAACAACTTGGTTAAAAATATAACTTTGCTAGCCTTCCTCTTTGTATCCCCTTGACTTATGTGCAATATAACCAATGGCCTTGAGGCACTCCAGCCTGTTAAGTGTACAAGTGAAAGAAGGAAAGCGGAGGTGAATTTATATTTTTACTATCTTCACTGATAGACTATCTCCACTATAAGACTATCTCCACTAATAGAATATCCTGAAAATTTTATAGATGGGGCCACTAGTGACCATCATAACTTGCGTCTAGTGAATGATCAAAGAGCTTACAGGGTTTTAACACATTTTGATTCGTTAGTTTAGGCTGGAACTTGGAGAGTGTGAATGATGTTTTTTCCATGTAGAACAAATGCTGTTGATATATAGCTGTTGATATATAATGAACGCTAGTATCGGGGAGGTGGAGAGCACAGGCGTGAATGAACTTTGTTATTGTGAGGATAAGACGACATATAATGTTCCATAAGTGTTCCCTGCATTGATTTGAAGTTATAAGTATATTTATAAGTAACTTTGTCTTACCAGGATGAATTTGAAAGTTGTTCAATTATTCTTACACTCGTGTTTCGTGTTTCATCTATACAACATTAATTATTTCTTAAGTTTAATAGACTCTTTCACCAAGGTATGTGTCTACCTGGGTCGAGTATACTCACGGTCAAAAGTATTGTACTGTCGCGTCCCCTATTGCTCCACGTACCCGAACAGTGGAGCAGCAGGAGGAGCGACAGGACTTTTGACCGTGACTGGAGAAGTAAAAGAGAGTGAGAAATACTATAATGGTTCTTATTTCTTTTCTCGATCATCACTCGCTTGTCCTAGTGTTGGTCTCAATTTTATTCTTCCTAATACAGTCTTTCCCTCACCACAATAATAAAATAATCAGGATATGAAGGATATACAGTTAAAGTTCGTGTCTCGGATTCACAGGTTCATGAGTCTCAGGGTTCATGAATGGAAGAGAGGACTGGCAGAATACACTTTTTTTTTTGGGGGGGGTGTACCATCTTGTGAACCACTGATCTTCCTCTGTACCATCAGTGAGATAGCCATCAGTGAACCGGAAATTATACTTTACAAAACAAAATAGAATAACAATCATTTGTTTTGAAATTGTAACAGAACAAAATGGTTATTAGTCTGTTTAACCTCTTGAGTACGGGGCTCTCCTCTGTGTTGAATGAAATCATCTGGCCTTAATAGTACAAAACAAGTCACCCAAACGTTCTTCGGGGTAATATCGCGGCGTGCTGAAATGTGTGTGGGTGAGGCAGCCAGCGGGCGTTGTGTGGGCGGTGGTGGGTGTTGGCCAATATCCTGCAATAAGCCAGACTCAGGAACAAGGGCTGGCTATGAGTCCTGGCCATCAAACGGCCCTGGAAGGCTAAACAAACACTAGAGAAATTCATCGTAGCCAATCTGGTAATTTATGGTGAGGGCTAAAAGGCGCATCGTCATCAACGTCGTGTAAACAGTTATCTTATAAGGGGGGGGATGTGGAGCCGCCTCATTGACTCACACAACACATTATGACCCGCGCAACACACTATGACGCGCGCAACACACTATGACGCGCGCAACACACTATGACGAGCACAACACACTATGACGAGCACAACACACTATGACGCGCGCAACACACTATGACTCGCGCAACACACTATGACGAGCACAACACACTATGACGAGCACAACACACTATGACGTGCGCAACACACTGTCAGATTAACATACAAATATTATATATATTTTTACTCGTCTCACTGCACTAAGGGATAAACTATGGGGGTGCACAATAAACTAGTCACTCCCAGGTATATGCAAAATAAACCAGACAAGCAATAAGTGGCGGTAGACACTGCTGTTTCTGTTACTAACACACTCCTGGACACACCACTAACACACTCCTGGACACACCATTAACATACTCCTGGACACACCATTAACACACTCCTGGACACACCATTAACACACTCCTGGACACACCATTAACACACTCCTGGACACCCATTAACACACTCCTGGACACACCACTAACACACTCCTGGACACACCATTAACACACTCCTGGACACACCATTAACACACTCCTGGACACACCACTAACACACTCCTGGACACACACTAACACACTCCTGGACACACACACCTCTTGGACACACCATTAACACACTCCTGGACACACCATTAACACACTCCTGGACACCACTGACACATTAACACACTCCTGGACACACACACTTAACATACTCCTGGACACACCATTAACACCTCCTGGACACACACATTAACACACTCCTGGACACACCACTAACACACTCCTGGACACACCACTAACACACTCCTGGACACACCATTAACACACTCCTGGACACACCATTAACACACTCCTGGACACACCACTAACACACTCCTGGACACACCATTAACACACTCCTGGACACACCACTAACACACTCCTGGACACACCATTAACACACTCCTGGACACACCATTAACACACTCCTGGTGTTTGTGTGTATCTGTGTGTGTGTCAGGGGTGCTTGTGTGTGTAAGTGTGCGTATGTCCTAGTTGTACATAAATGCAGTGTTCATACATAAACTTTAACACCTCTCTCTGTTGCTGTTGTTTGTCAGGACACAACAGACAGACGCGCCCAGGTGAACGATGATTCCACCTGTGTGATGATCTCTTAGTCTGGTGTGTGTCTCACTTGGCCTCAGCGCGTCATTCATAGTGTCTCTCTTCGTGTAAGTGTTCCTTCGGGGTGTATCTATTAACCTGAGTGTCTTCCTTAGTGGTGGTTGTGAGAGTCTCTTGGCGCGAGAGGTTGTGTGGTGCTGAGAGGCTGCAGCTGTTCTTCCCGGCCGTGTGGTGCTGCTGCAGGCGTTCTTAACGAATGCCACCCAAGCACGTGTTGACAGATCACCAAGTGGGTCATAAGTGCCTCCATGTACTGAAAAATAGGTGTTGTAGTTAACGTGAGGGATATTTATGGTGCGAGGCTGATTGGCGCGGCATCTAGTGACGTATGACCTCCGTCTGTCGCCGCCACTATATTGACGCTCCTGACGAGGAAAGCGGATGGTAATGTGGCCACAGGGGAGATGTTACCACAGGCAGCGGTGCAGCCACAGGGAGCGGTGCAGCCACGGTGTACTTCAAACAACGGACCAGGTCAGATACAGTACATGCGCAGTTCACCACTACACAACCCTCTACACAGTTCACCACTACACAACCCTCTACACAGTTCACCACTACACAACCTCTACACAGTTCACCACTACACAACCTCTACACAGTTCACCACTACACAACCTCTACACAGTTCACCACTACACAACCCTCTACACAGTTCACACACTACACAACCCTCTACTGATTCCCCACTACACAACCTCTCACACAGTTCCACACTACAGCCCTCCTACACAGTTCACCTACCCAACCTCTACAGTTCACCACTACACAACCTCTACACAGTTCACCTACAACCCTCTACACAGTTCACCACTACACAACCCTCTACACAGTTCACCACTACACAACCCTCTACACAGTTCACCACTACACACAGTCCACACACACACTACACACCCTACACAGTTCACCACTACACAACCCTCTACACAGTTCACAGGTTCGTGTTTGCCCCCTCATACACCAGTGGTTCTCAACACAGTTTGCTCACCATACACCCCTTTCAGAATATGTCAGAATGTCATTCCCCGCTCCTTTCCAAGATTGTCTGCTTCAAAAAGTGCATTCCAAATAATATGCATATAATACTGAAAATCCTTTATTTTTTCCATATTAGTATCAGTTTTCCCCCCCCCTGAAAACCTGAGGGGGAGAAATTTTCCCCCGGTTGAGAACCCCTGCTCTACACAGTTCACCACTACACAACCCCTTACACAGTTCACCACTACACAACCTCTACACAGTTCACCACTACACAACCTCTACACAGTTCACCACTACACAACCTCTACACAGTTCGCCACTACACAACCCTCAGCAGGGTGGACACAGTAGGGGGACGGGAGGAGCGTGTGCTGGACCCGCCTTGTCCCGTGACCATCCCTCCCTCCCCTCTGCCAGCCCTCTCTACCCCTACCCTCCCCCCCATTATCAGTACGGCCCTCTCCCCTCCCCCTCCCCCCACAGGCGCTACAGGGCCCCCTGCTGGGTAAGTTGAAGATGCAGGGGGTCGGGTTGCAAGTCAAACAGAGAGGCTCGTGAGTTTACGGTGCAGCACAGAGCGCGCCTCAGTGTCCCCGGCCAGGGGCGAGGTAGCCGGCAGATGCTCAAGTGTTCTAATTGTACATGTGATTGATGGTAATGCTCACGCTGGCCCGGCGGCTCTCTCCCTCACAACCACCTCTTATGGCACGTCTAGGGAAGCTAGGGACACATTCTGTAGCCATGTAAGGAAATCTGTAGCAGTGAGGACGGCTGTAAAGTTGGGGCGGAAAGGAATGAAAACCCAGAGAGTCTGTGACCGCAGAGCAGGTTTGGGAAGTTTTAGATGAACTGTGAGGTCAGTAGAGAACAGTGCAGGTATCTTGTCAAGGGAGAGAGTGAGTGAGGTCACGAGAAAGGCTTAGAAGAGTCCTGAAAAATATGTGACACAATGGAGAGCTGAAGTTTGTAGATCCACTGTGCCTAAAAAGTTGCGTAATCATAGGATCTAAAGTTTGCGGGGATCCTGGACTATACTATGTGTTTAGAGGAGATACTGATGACTCTATAGAGACACTGAGGTTGGGACGAGCCCTAGAGAACCCTACACTATGGGGAAGGATTTTATATAGTTACAGTAAGGAAGAGAGGGCCACCTATGGGGATGAGTGGGACATTGTCTTTGTAAACATATAGACAAACCTGTGTCTTGAGCATCATGGAGTGGGAAGGTGACAAGAGCATAATTTTGGAGGCACAAATTCATACCAAGATACCATATAATGTTACCATAGAGAATTACTGATGAAACTATACTTTAGTGGGTGTGCATTATGTAGTGAAGACGTATATCGGGTAAGAGAGGACGTATATCGGGTAAGAGAGGACGTATATCGGGTAAGAGGGACGTATATCGGGTAAGAGAGAGAGGACGTATATCGGGTAAGAGAGAGAGGACGTATATCGGGTAAGAGAGAGAGGACGTATATCGGGTAAGAGAGGACGTATATCGGGTAAGAGAGGACGTATATCGGGTAAGAGAGGACGTATATCGGGTAAGAGAGAGAGGACGTATATCGGGTAAGGAAGGACGTATATCGGGTAAGAGAGAGGGGACGTATATCGGGTAAGAGAGGACGTATATCGGGTAAGAGAGGACGTATATCGGGTAAGAGAGGACGTATATCGGGTAAGAGAGAGAGGACGTATATCGGGTAAGGAAGGACGTATATCGGGTAAGAGAGAGGTGACAGCTGTAGGCCTGACACACACTCGTAGATAAGAACACTAAGACGTGGAAGTTGACATCACGAAGGCATAGAAACTGAGGTTGTGACATTGTTAAGTGAGAAGGAAGTGTCGGCAGAACTATACATCTGGGTGATAGAATGTGTATCAGAGGAGAGGAGTCTAAAAGTGAAGGGAAGGAAAGATCCACAAAACAAAGAGATGAAAGGAGTTGAGGTCTTCCTGATCCCTCATTCTCCTCCAGGGTACTGGAGGACATCTTCACCTATCATGTGAACCTGTGTGTTATGAGACTATCATGTCAACCACAGTACGGTGTAGACGGTGTGAATTACTCTGACTATGGACTGAACTTCAAAACAATGGTCCATATTAAGAACGTTGAGCGTAGGGTGTCCCTATAGACCAGGGGTCACCAAACTTTTTTCACAGTGGGCCGGATAACTGAAAGAATGACGAGCGCGGGCCGCATAATCATTCTGTTCAATACTTGCAAGCCAGAACGAAAGCTCTGGAAACGTCAGAGCGTAGTTTTGAGCTACCACGAGCCGGGGAAGGACTTGGGATCCGGCCCGCGGGCCATAGTTTGGTGACCCCTGCTATAGACGATGCCTATGGTTGGTATTCAGAAGGCGTAGTTAACGCCCACGGCGTGGTGAATGCCTACGGATATTCGGAATGATTATGGAATATTCATGTGAAGGTGGAGGGCGGCCTTCAAGTAAACCCTATGATAAACACCTTCATTATCCATACATTTAATAGCTCGTATAGTAGAACGTGTTTGAATACAATAAAAAAAATTAATAATGAGAGAAAACTGGCTAATTTGTAGGAACACCATTGTTGTTTAAAAAACTACATTATTTATGGAAGCGATTTCGTTTACAATAACTCTCCTAACTAAACATCCACATGTTGGTTGGTGCTTAGGAGCGGTTTGTGTGTGCCTTAAGTGCAGTTTGTTTGGGGAAATAATATATATATATATATATATATATATATATATATATATATATATATATATATATATATATATATATATATATATATATATATATATATATTTTTTTTTTTTTTCCTTGGCCATGAACGATTCTAAATGAATCGCCATTACTCTCGTGCACCAGGATGTGTGCTGAGGCTGTCAGGACGGACGGTCTACACCAGTTAGTGGAATAGGAAGTGGTCCACCCGCTGGGCAGACTGGAGGCTGTGTGGCCGGGATGGTAAGTCATGTACTGATATACTGTATGAGTCGTTAGGTTTGGTTCCTTACGTGTTTTGTTTTCTTGTTTGGTTAGGTTAGGTTAGGCTAGGCGAAACTTTAATCCTCCTCAATAATTGGGATGTTGTTTAGAAAGGAAGAAGTTTCTTTTATTGATAAGTTTCCTTATATTGCCCGTTAACCCGCGCACCTCTTACAGGTTTACCGGGTAATTTTTTAAGTTTTCGGTAATCGTTAGAGTAGGATGACAATACTGTAGGTTCTTCTTCTGTAGAATTTAATTTTGATTCTATTTTATTTTGTGGCATTTTTTTTGCAATTTAATATTAACTGAGATATAAGCATACCAAGAGTCGAAAAGACCGCCGCTTGTTGGCAGTCCTGGAGCACGACACCGGTATAATGAATCCCTGTAGAGATAACCTAAGCTCAACGTTCTTGAATACGGCCCAAGAGACAGCCATCAAGGAATGACCTGCTGTACTTGTCGTATATAGTTATGAATGAATTGACTATAATACCGGTCTGGGGTCTTAATAAAAAAATTGGGCTGCGTTCCAAATTTTTAAACTTGCATTAAAGATACAGTTTTTCGTGCGGATTTTAAATGTGAAACTCATGTTTTGCGGAAATGCTTAATTTGTGACTTACAGGTCTGTGAATCACAAGTACTGGCCAATCATGCTTAACATACTTAGAATCAGCATAAAAAAATTTACTAGCGACAAATTTTTCAACAAAATTTAACAGTCCAAATTTTTAATAAGATCCCCAGTCTGAAGTTTACAAGAGTTGTGTGTAAAAGAAACTAAAACAAATGTAAGACTAAAGTGTTTATCAGAAACTAAGTCACACATGAGGAACAATGATCAATGGTTTACTTAATAAGATTACAACGATGTACTGGCCTGTCGGTAAGGTAGGCATGTACTGTCGGTAAGGTATGTACTGTCGGTAAGGTAGGCATGTACTGTCGGTAGGGTTGGCATATACTGTCGGTAAGGTAGGCATGTACTGTCGGTAAGGTAGGCACATACTGTCGGTAGGATAGGTATGTACTGTCGGTAAGGTAGGCATGTACTGTCGGTAGGATAGGTGTGTACTGTCGGTAAAGTAGGCATTGTAGGTGAAGGTAGACACATCAGACTACTACTGGTGGTGGGGTTTTTCAGTACAAAATTTCGTCTCTAGTATTATTTTTTTTATACGTGGCGAGGGTCGAGTGTGCCACCATGCGACTCACGCCTCCCTCGTCGTCTCGAACAATAAAAGGAAATAAAACATGAGTGTCGTTGTTTTTGTGAAGGGCCTGAAGTGTAAACGATACCGAGGGACTCAACTCTAGGCGCCATGATTGCCACGTTTGACTTAACGGGTCGCCGCTCTCCCTCCCTCTCGCACTCGCTTCCACCTTCCCCCCTCACCTACCCTCTCCCTCCCTCCCTCCCTCATTCCTTCACATCCTCCCTTTACAACCCTCCCTGGTTCGTATCCTCTGCTCCCTCATCCCCAAACACACGTATCTCTCTCCTTCCTATCCACCTTCCCTACTCCCTCTCGCCCTCCTCTCTATACCATATCTTCCTACCTATTGTGTTCATCATCTCTTCTCTGTAGTGATCTGACGAGTATTAACATTTGAAGTGTCACAATAATTATTTATTGTAAATATTTTATGAGTAATTATTTCACTGGTCATAAAATACATAATGATATCAACCAAGACTTTATTTTAATTTTACGAGTTGTATATAATTTAGCTTTAAGAGCCGTACAGTATAATAATGGCCTGTCCACCTCCTCGAGCACCACTCACGTCATTAACTCTCCCGGACAGGTAGAGACAGAGGTAGACCTTCCTGTCCTCCGGTTACCTCGTCTACCTTCCACACTCCACACATGACCGCCCAAAGTTTCTCTATAAGGTTATGTCACAAACCTTCCTTGGCCAGTCTAGCACCTCAATTTCTGTCCTGAACCAAGATAACTGTTTCAGGTGCAGGAACAGCCATGTCACCAACAGTTGGTAACAAAACATCCTCGGGGAGGTCCACATACTGTCCTAGTGAGGCGGCCGCTAACTGACCAGCCGTACGCCCACACTCAGGCCCATAATGATAAGCTCACTCTATCACTCACTGCTCTTGCCTCTGTGTTTTGGTCATTCTATCTGACATTTAGTATTATCCTACAGCCATGTCTAGT
The DNA here is from genome assembly GCF_018991925.1 of Homarus americanus. NCBI lineage: Eukaryota > Metazoa > Arthropoda > Malacostraca > Decapoda > Nephropidae > Homarus > Homarus americanus. Next base: position 61,660 of record NW_024747974.1, on the reverse strand, counting down.
ACTTTCTTCCAGTAATCCGCGTTCACTGCACTAAACTGAAACGTGAAACCATTCTTAGTTTCCTTATGTGTCCACCGTAAGGACGTTTTTCTTTCGTGTTGGCGTCTTCTGGCTGCTCAGAGGAGACAGGTAATGGAAGGTCCTCACTCCTCAGTTATATGCACTGTGGAGGCCGTAGGACTGTCATGTACAGTCTTCATGGAGCGCTCGTCCTGGTGCCTGGGAGTGCAGCGCGGCCTGTTGCCCAGAATTTTTTTTTTTATTGGCATCCCCCCCCCCCTACATCCGTTTGTAAGGTGAAGCGCAGAAGCGTTTACAGCACCCAACAGGGAAGCATGCTAAGTTCATGCTTGCCTTATGTCTCATGAGTTAAGGGCGTAGAAGCCTGAAGAGTCAAGGGCGTAGAAGCCTGAAGAGTCAATGGTTTATGTCTAAGCAAGTTATTGGAAGCTCCAACAACTTGTCCCTGAATACGAATTCGCAACTTTCGATTTACAGCAGGTACCTACTTTACTGCGAGGTGAACAGGGACCAAGGGGACTAGGAAGAGTGTCCAAACAACTTCCGCCGGCCCGGGAATCGAACCCATGACATCTTGCTTGCGAGGCAAGAGCGGTACCGCTCTACCACCAGCGCCTGTTGCCCAGAATCTGATCCACTTCCGGACATTGTTCCGGCAGACACCAGTAGCGTCCGGGATCGTTGAGCTCTCATGATCCTAACCCAGTCAGATGCGTTGGTCTTTCCTTCTGCCATTTCTTCCTAAAAAACACTAAAGAAGAAATGTGTGAATAAACGCATTTTTCTTATACAATAGACTATGCCTTGTGGTATACTATCCCCATTATATACATTATTTCATTCTTGACAAAGTTTGACACAACATAACTGATTGATTAAAAGTGTGGACATAGTGTGTGAGTTAAAGCGGTTGTAGGTGTGATAGTGAAAGACCTGTGAGTGAGTGAGTGTCCGCGTGAAATTACGAGAGCGTGAGTCTTGGATTAGGAGTGTGGAAGTGAGTTTGAGACTCAGAGCCTAAATGCGAGACTGACAAGGAGGGACTTTCAGTACATTAGTGAGTGTATATGCTTGAGAGCGATTGTGTGTGTGTAAGAGAGAGAGAGAGAGAGATACAATCAATGTCACTCGTCATATCACTTGAGACTTGGACAGTAAGTGGGGGGAGGGGTCAGAGCTATGTGAAATCATCTATATGCTGCTACAGTGATTATAAATGAATGAGAATGAATATAAGAATGAACCATAACACCACAGGACCCGAGTTTCTCATCTGGGTAGCAGTAGTTACACAGTACTGCCCTGGGCGCCGTCACTTGAGTAGACTGCAGGAACTCAAGGCCCCGGGCGGGTGTACATAAAAATGGGTGTATGTTGGGGTTAAGAAAAGGCGGGCAGTCGCTCCCTCCGTCCCGGTCATAAATCACAATCAATAAGTCCATAACATTAACATAATTGTCTGCTCATTGACACCTCACCTCACTGCCAACTATCGACCAAAAACCGATACATTTCGCTCAGCTTGTGGTAACGTCTTTTCCATATATGGAGTTTGAGACAATGTGATCTAATTCTTTCTATTACTGTACCAAGGAGAATTAAAAACACACAGTTAAGTAATTCATGTTATTTTTGTTGTTAATCTAAGGTATCTGTTGCTGGAATTGGATGATGGAAAGGGATCGCTGGTGAGAACGATCCATTGTGAAACATGACGCTAGTGAGCCACGCCTGGCGGCACTAACCTGACACGATGACATGGCGTTCACATCTCCGCCAAGATTGTCCCGCGCGAGTATCCTGGCTGACACAGACACCCCAGGCTGACACGGACATCCCAGGCTGACACGGACACCCCAGGCTGACACGGACATCCCAGGCTGACACGGACAATTCAAAAATTACCATGATGTACCAATCAACACAGCCTACGGTATCCGGCCGTCATCACAACGATCAATATCCGGCCACTAGTCAACACAACCATTACTACTTACTACAATCTCTCTTCGTGTATTTCTTTCTTATCTCAGTAAATATATTTTCTCTTATTTTAACTTCTCTACACCCGTCCTAACTCTGCCGTGGAGCTCACTTATATCCCTCCGTCAGTTCAGGCTCATGCACCCGTGTTGGCTTCCCTCTTGCCTGTTCCAAGCTGTTCTCTCACTCAGTCGCGCCACCAAGCACCGGAGTGGAGGCAACCCCACACGAACCTACTGGTTATTTGGTGTGTGTGTGTGTGTGTGTGTGTGTGTGTTTTCGTACACTGAATGGTGAAATGCGTCTAGTGTGGCAGCATTATGTTAGTGTTAAGGTGCAAGTACTGCTTGCTCCCTCTCGCTTTCAGCTACCGCTGCTGGCTAGCCCTCGTGGCGAACAGGGAAGCAACTTGCTCAAATCTTCCCCTGCCAGTACACAGCCTCCTCACCATCAAGACTCCTGCTGTGCCCCCGAGATTATTATAAGGTATTGGCCAGTAGGGTTAAGACTGAGATAAGAAAAGCAAAGAGGAATAATGAACTGAAGATAGCAAGGGAGGCGAAGTCAAACTCCAAGGGATTCTTTCAAATGTATCAAACTAAAACACGAGAAAAGATTGGACAAATACAGTCAGATACCGGCGAGCTAACTGATAACGACGGAGAAATGAGCAATAATCTGAATAAATATTTTTCAACAGGTTTTCACCACCGAAAATTTAAACATAATACCCGAGGCACCGACTCTATACAGAGATAGTGAAGAAAATAGATTAGGCGAGATAGTAGTGACTAGTAACGATGTTAGTTAGCAAATAGACTAACTGAAGCCTAATAAGTCACCTGGTCCTAATGAGATATTTGCCAGAGTATTAAAGGAATATAAGGATGAGCTTAGTCTGCCCTTAGCAAAGTTGTTTAAAATCTCCTTAAAAATGGGTGTAGTACCACTGCGACACTGATCATCGGCTTGCTAGAGCCAAGCTCTCACTTCACGTCACCCCAGAACGGCAAAGGCAGCAAACCTCCAGAAGAGGATTTAACGCCAAGCGTCTGGAGGATCCAGCCATAGCACATGCTTTCAGAGAGCAGCTCGGACATGGGCTGATAAACAACCGACAACAAACAACCGAAGTCCCAGTGCCGAATGGGATATTCTCGGCACTGTCATGACAAAAACCTGCAGAGACCCCCGGCCAGATCAAAAGATTACACCAGGACTGGTTTGATGAAAATTACCCGGCAATCAATGTACTCGTCGATGACAAACGTGCTGCTTTAACTGACTGGCAGAACAACCCTCAGTCTCGGACCAAAGCTGATACCTTCTGCAAGAAGAAAGCTGTGGCCCAGTGGAAACTTCACAATCTAAAGAACGACTGGTTTAAAAATAAAGCATGTGAAACACAAAAATTTGCAGATCAGCACAAGATGTGCGAATTTTTCAGTTCCACTAAAACTATGGGCCAATCACTCATGACACAGCCCCCCACTCATCCGATGGTAACTCCCTAATTAAAGACGAAGAAGGCAACCAGAGTTGACCCACCTCAGCTATCCTCCATCCCTGGATGAGGTAGCTACTGCCATCAAGCAGATGAAAAATAAAAAAGCCTCAGGGCCTGATGGAATCCCAACCGAGGTGTATAAAGCAGGAGGACCTCTGCTTTACCAGCCGTCCCCACTCTCTCCTGGAGAATATGTGGGAAAAGGAGGAAATTCCTCAAGTTCTTAAAGACGCCTCCATCGTCAATATTTATAAGAACAAGGGAGACCGGTCAGACTGTGGCAACTACTGTGGGATCTCGCTGCTATCCGTAGCTGGTAAGATTATCACCAGAATCCTCCTCAACAGACTTCTTCCTGAGGCGGAAAACTTCCTCCCAGAATCTCAATGTGGCCTTAGACCATCACGTGGCACCACTGACATGATCTTTTCTACCCATCAGATACAGGAAAAGTGCAGAGAACAGCGTCGTGACCTGTACATGGTTTTCATCGACCTAACCAAGGCCTTCGACTCGGTCAACAGGGAACCCCTCTGGTGGATACTCAGCCGTTTTGGCTGCCCACCACAATTCATAGCTATTGTAAGGCAACTCCACGATGACATGAACGGCAGCGTCCTGCACAATGGCACCCAGTCTGAGTTCTTCCCCATACGTATTACAGAATGGATATAGAATCCCTAGAAAGAATTCAGAGGAGAATGACAAGACTAATCCTGGGCACTAGGAATCTTGAGTACGGAGACAGGTTAAAGCATCTTAATTTGCACTCCCTCGAGAGACGTAGAGTGAGGGGCGATATGATCGAGGTGTATAAATGGAAGTCGGGGCTAAACAAAGGTTGATATAACAAAGGTACTCAAACTATCCAACCAGGAGCGAACTCGTAACAGTGGTTTTAAATTAGAAAAATTTAGGTTTTGGCGCGAAATAGGTAAACATTGCTTTGGAAATAGAGTAGTGGACGAGTGGAACAAGTTACCAAACATCATCAATAACTCGAATATGCTGGATAGCTTCGAACATAGGCTGGATGGCTATATGAGCGATAGGGGTTGGGTGTAAATGGGACTGCCCAATTTTGGCCAATAGGCCCGCTGCAGTTTCCTCTAATCTTTTGTTCTTATGTTCTTGTGTTTTCCATTTTCTTGGCTGCCTTCCTTACTCGCGCCAGTGCCAATTTAGCTTGCTGGGTGGACATCGAGTACCGGATGAAGGATCTTTTCAACATAGGACGACTCCAGGCAAGAGCATAAGTGTCGGCAGCCTCTATTATTGAGTTTCAGTAGGCAGACGACCTCACCCTTGTCGCTCACACTGAACGCGACCTACAGGAGATCCTGGACACCTACGCAGATGCGTATGCACACTTCGGCCTTGAGGTGAATGTACGTAAGATTCAGATTCTCTTTTAGCCTATCCCTGGTACAGCCACACCTCCACCATCCATCCAGCTTAACGGTACTACCCTCTCTAATGTTACCCACTTTCGGTATCTCGGCTGCCACCTGTCCATCACCACGGACATCGATGAAGAGATTCAACATCGGATCAGGTGTGCATCTCAAGCCTTTAGCAGACTCCGAAACTGTACAGTATCTTCAGCTGTAGGGAGCTGAAATTATCAATAAAGTTACACGTATATCAAGCAGTGGTCCTCCCCACCCTGCTATATGGCAGTGAGACATGGGTCACATACAGGAGGCACCTCAAGGCACTTGAAAACTTTCACCAACGTAGTCGACGTTCCATCATCCGATTTCGCTGGGAAGACAAGAGAACAAATGCCAGTATTCTCACTAACACCAAATGTAGGAGTATCGAGGCTACCATTATCCATGAACAACTACGCTGGACTGGCCATGTTACCCGCATGGACGAATAGTAAACGCAACACTGGCGGGCAACTGAAAAGGTATAAGGATAGTCTTTAGACAAACCTGAAAAAGTGCCAAATCGACCCCCTCACCTGGGAGACGATTACTCCACATCGTAACACTTGGAGGAGCACCACTCGAGAAGGTGTCAATGCTTTCGAGTTAGCCCGACTGCATACCGAGGCTGACAAGCGCCAACGCCGTACGCGCCGGTGTATCATCTCTCCTGTACAGAGTTACGGTAAGTACTGTATGAAGCTTTGGAGACGTTATGAGTAAATGAGACGGGGGTTAGGGAGGCGGGTCGGGGACCTCCCGCACGGACCCCTCAGCCACCAGGATTAATGGCCCTGGTAATGGCCAGCAATGGGGCGGGATTAAGAGCTCACCAATTGTTTGGAAACCAATCCATGGAGGGATGAGGGGTGGGTTAAGGAGCAAGAGAGAGCTATCCCACACACTACTTGAAGCATTATTTACGGTGTATGGAGGTCCCCTCTCCTGCCTCACACACCGTCTTGTGTATCATAGTCACCGAGTTATTTACTGCAACAGTCTCTCTCTCTCTCTCTCTCTCTCTCTCTCTCTGTATATATATATATATATATATATATATATATATATATATATATATATATATATATATATATATATATATATATATATATATATATATATATATATATATTAAACAAACATTTTCTGTATAATAATACTTATGGTCATTTTTCTCGAAAATGTTTATGGTGAAATAAAAGTTTGTTGTAGTGAACATTGGAAGGTTAATATTAGTGCCAGAACTGTTCACAGGATCACCCTCTAGACTGATCGTGTTAATAATGTGTGTAAGTGTGTCGTCCAGATCTCACCAGCCATCAGTATCAAGCAACAATGACCCGTAAATTTCCTGGACATAGAGACTAAATTTATCATTCGTTGTTTTCTAACATTTTACTGGACATCTTCACCCTTACATGCAGAAAGAGTAAGGTTTAATATAGTAACAAATTGTTGAGTATGTCCCTGTAGCCGGCAAATGGTAGTCGATTACGGGAGAGATCTCGACCATTCATGCACCATTTTATCACCGGGACCGATAGCCGTGGCAAACTCAGCCGCTGGATGTGAGGTGGCCCAAGAAATCAATTGTTATGTAGATGGCCATTTCTTCCCCCTGGCCCCTCATAGATTTCCCATAGTGTCCACGCGGGTGCTGAGCGGTCAATAACAATTTGCGTAACTAATGGACCATCAGTTCGCAATGACCAATTTCAGATTTAAAATGACCATGATTCCTATTTTTGTTTTCATTAATTTATAATATTTTAGCAAGGGAATTTTATAAAAATTATGAGAAGATAAGATGGAATCGATGTTATGTGAGCGACTAATAATAGAGAAATAGTTGATGTATAATACTTAGGTAGCCGTTAACACTGAACAGAGCAGATTATCGTGTCTCCGCCACTCTGGGACCACCAGGCCGGTGTTGGTGGCCATGGTCACCGACGTGTCCGGGCCACCGTGTCGGTTTTGGTGGCCCTGGTCACCGACGTGTCCGTGCCACAGCGTCGGTGTTGGTGGCCATGGTCACCCTGGTCATCAACATGTTCAGGCCACCGTGTCGGTGTTGGTAGCCCTGGATGTGTTCTGACTTTGCTCAGTTGTGTTCTGACCTTGCTAGAAGAAAGGTCACGGCCGATTTAGCTCCCGGGGATTAATTGTTAGTGCTAGCTGTGAGCAGGTCTGTGCCCTTCTGTGGGCCGAGTTAGTGAAGGTCAAAGAAGAAAACTTGAAATTAATGGAAGCGATAGCGAGGATGAAGAAAGAAGACACGAGACAAGGAAAGCCCGTGTCTGACGAAAACTCAGGCGAATGGAAGGTTGTGAGGGGAGGAACGACCAAACTGGTGGTGAGAAAAGACACCAAGGAAACGACAACAGATAAGTGTAAAAACTGTTTTAGTCTTTTGAGAGACGAATTGGACGTTAGCATAGTCAGGGACAAAGCTGACAAGGAAGATACGAAAACCTTAATTGTTGGCGATTCCCAGGTACGGTACCTGGATAGAGCTTTTTGTGGTAAAAATAAAATTAGGATGAGGGTTTGTTTGCCAGGAGGGAGGGGTGGGGGATGTAGTTGACAGGATGGACAATATCTTATCTGGTAATGGGAACAAACCCATTATCTGCCTCAGTGCAGGAGGCAATGATATTGGCCGGTGTAGGAGTGAGGAGCTCCTTGATAAGTTCAAGACAGCTATAGAACGTATTAGGGTGAAGGGAGGGATCCCTATCATATGTGGTGTCCTGCCTAGAAGGAGAGTTGGCAATGAATGGTTGTCAAGGGCAGTTGGTGTCAACGGCCGTCTTGACAGATATTGCAACTCAATATCAGTCCCATTCATGACAACTGGGACAACCTTTACGGCAGAAGGGACCTTCATGCTATGGATGGGGGTGGCAACCCTGGCTGGCTCTCTCGAGAGGGTAGTTCAAAAGATGTCGAAGTATTTAAACTGTTAGGGGAACATATGGGCACGGAGGTGGAGGAGACTGCAGTAGGTCTGGGTAAACAAAGTGAAAAGTTACATAGAAATAGTGCTAGGAATGATGACAAAACTAAATTAGGCAGGGAGTTAAAACTTAAACGCGACAAAGAGAGGACTCAGAACACGACTAACTTATAGTAAATGTCTACTATGCAAACAGTAGAAGTCTAGGAAACAAAAAGGATGAAAGCAAGGCGTTGGTATGTACCGAAAAAATCGATATAATAGCATTCACCGAAACATGGATAAACTTACTCACGTGAGTTACCTGTCGAATACTAAATTGCTGGTTACAAATTATTCCCATGTCGATAGGCCACTAGTGATATCGCCTTTATAGTGATTATGGGTAATGAGACCAGTCACATTACACTCGAGCGTTATAATTCGGTAAAATCTGTTGAAAACAATTCATTCTGAGTATTTCAAATAATAAATCACATAAAGGTAATCATCTTGCTCCCAACTTTTCACCGCCAGTTTGAGCTCTTTGGCTGCGCGTACCATGTTTGTCCCGTTATCCGACCTCATACGCTCTGGAGTACCTCTGCGTCGTGAGAACCTTGTTACTGCGTTAAGGAAGGCCAGGACCTCTAGGTGAACAGCCCTAATAGTCAGACCTGTAAACAGACATCCCCCAACGCTTGACCTGTTTCCTCCCTACCTTGATTATGAAGGGACCGAAACAGTCCGTTCCGGTGTAAACGAATGGAGCCTTTCCAGGAGTGACACGATCTATTGGTAAGTCAGCTTGCCTTTGATGCCGACTTCTCCAGTTGTTCCGTCGGCACACTTCACAGATTCGTATGATTCTATCAAGCGAGCATCTGCTCTGAGGGATCCAATACCTTTACCTCACACATGTCACCGTGTGCTCTCGTCCAGCATGTCTGACTCGTTCTTCGTGCATTTCCTGTACTATGATTTCGGTGACGTGGTGGTCTCTAGGCAGCAAGATTGGCTCTCACCACTTCGCTCAAGGAAGGGTTCCTTTAAATTTTCCTCCTGACCTGAGCAACGTTCGCTCCTCCAAGTATGGTTCCAGTCTATATAGCTTACTGTCCCTGGGCAGCTCACCCTTTATAACAGTTTGGATTTCTTTTTCATAAACCTCTTTCTGTACCAATCGTATAATTGTCTGCTCAGCCGACTGTAATTCCTCAATGCTTAGCCTTTTCAGTTTGAGGCGCAGGTCTCCGGTCCTTATGGTTGTTCCGAGCCGCCGAATGAACCTTTTAATCTATGCCACCCCTTTCACCAAACCGTACCATGATGAGTACCTGAGCCACAGTTTGTCTAGGGATCGTTTTGACTGTTCACTCACTGCCAGAGCAACTACAGATCTCTGGTGTGTTTCTCCTTTCAACTCCAGTAAGTCGTTCAGAGCTACTGGCAATTCCTTTCCTTTTGGCCACTGTTCTTTCTTCACTAGAAACTCAGGACCTCGTATCCACCGAGATCCTGCAACCAGGTCCAGAGCAGGTAATCTCCTAGTTGCATCATCTGCTGGATTCAGTGATATGCTAACATGTCTTGTCGATTCTTGACAAATCTTGTATAACTGTTATCCTGTTGGCTACAAACGTTTGAAATCGTCTACTCGAATTGGCGATGTACTGCAAGACTAACATGCTATCCGTCCAAAAGTAAGATTCGTGTATAGTTATGGTCATTTATTGGCGAATCGCTCGATCTGCGTTCACCGCCAGGACAGCTGCACAAAGTTCCAGCCTTGGTTTTGGTTGTTGCTGGAGTTGGGTCAGCTTGGCCCGTCCGTACACGGGGAGCACTGAATACTTCCGCCAGAGTCTACCAGCCTCAAATAAGTCACTGCACCGTAGGCAGCCTGCGATGCATCGTAGAATGTCTGCAACTGCGCTGAGACGATTTCCTTAGCACATGCTCTTTTCAGGCATCTAGGTACACTAAATTTCCCGAGGTGGGCCAGTTCTCCTAGCCAAGTTCTCCAGGCCGTGAGCTTGATAGCTGATAAAGGTTCATCCCATTCTAGTCGACGTCTGCATTCATCCTGGAATAATATTTTGGCCCTGACGATGAATGGGGCCACGAACCCCATTGGATCGTAACTGGAACTGACAAGGCTTAGCAATCCTCTCCTGGTCGCTGGCCTTGACTGTGTTTGCACCTTAATGGCGAGCTGATCACCTTCCAGGAGCCACCTATCCCTCAGGGCTCACTCCATTGGCAACTTGTTTTGCCTCAGTTCAATTTCCTTCAGTCCATTTTGCCTCTCCTCTGGTGGGATGGTAGCCAACACTCCTTTGTGATTACTGGCCCACTTAGTTAACCGAAATCCTCCTCGCGCCAGTAGTCATATAAGCTGACACGCTAATATCGATGCCTCATTTGGCGAGTCCAGCGACATGAGTAGGTCGTCCACATGAAAATTTACCTCCGCTTGCGCCACCATATTGGGAAAGTCTGACCTGTGGTCACGAAATGTGCGCCGAAGAGCGTAAGTTGCACATGATGGGCTCCACACCCCACCACAGATGTGCACCTTCATCCTGTAAGTTGATGGCTCTCTACTCAGGTCCCCAATCTCCCACCAGAGGAATCTTAATGCATCTCGATGTTCTGGCGCGACTTGGATTTGATGGTACATAGCCTCCACATCTGCCTATAAGTACCTGGTTGTTCAGTGAGGTCCCTTTGTGTTTGGCTGCACAGTCAAAAACTATGTGTACTTTGTTTGGCTAATTTGGGTTCAACACTGGGTGATGACAGCTGGGTGTTGTGTTGTGCTGTGTGATAGCCTGGTGTTGTGTTGTATGACAGCCGGGTGTTGTGTTGTGACAACCGAGTGTTGTGTTGTGTGACAACCGGGTGTTGTGTTGCGTGACAGTCGAGTGTTGTGTTGTGAGACAGCCGGTTGTTATGATGTGAGACAGCCGGTTGTTGTGTTGTGAGACAACCGGGTATTGTGTTGTGTGACAGCCGGGTGATGTGTTGTGAGTCAGCCGGGTGTTGTGTTATGTGACAGCCGAGTGTTGTGTAACAGCTAGGTGTTGTGTTGTGTGACAGCTGGGTGTTGTGTTGTGTGACAGCCAGGTGTTGTGTAACAGCCGGTGTGACAGCCGGTTGTTGTGTTGTGTGACAGCCGAATGTTGTGCTGCATGACAGCCAGGTGTTGTGTAACAGCCGGGTGTTCTGTTGTGAGTCAGCCGGGTGTTGTGTTGTGTGACAGCCGGGTGTTGTGTTGTGTGACAGCCGGGTGTTGTGTTGTGTGTCAGCCGGGTGTTGTGTTGTGAGTCAGTCGGGTGTTGTGTTGCGAGTCAGGCGGGTGATATGTTGTGTTGTGTGTCAGGGGGGTCCAAGAATTTGTGGGTAAAGCGAGCACAGTGAGTCTACCCAGTTGGTAGGCGCTGTAAGCCCCCAAGAATTTTTTTTAAATCTGACCAATATCTTGGGCATTTTGAAGCCATGTGCAATTGACATTAAGATATATTCAGAGGTCAATAGTAATTTCTTATTACTATGCAAAAACACCTGAGTACAATACTGCGTTAAAAAACGAGAATTGGAATTTTCTGATTTAAAGGAGGGATCCGGACCCCCAGCCCCTCCTCTTGGATCCCTTGATAACAATATTGTGCCTTAAATACTTACTTTAGAATTTGTTTTTATGTGTGTGTGTTTATTGTAGAATACATTATACAGATGTTCACTTCATTATGACAACTCTGTGGCCACGAGCGGCGGGAAATCTGAGTCAACTGGGAATAATTCATCAATAATGTCCCTAAAAATGTATCTTTATAAGGAGTATCAATTCTTTTCGTCTTTATTTTTGTTTTATTGACTTAATGAAAGTTCTATTGAGATGTATTTGATACAGAGCGAGATATAATGACGCTGCACTTCCTCATAATTAACAAGAGAGGTGGTGGCCTTGATCACTATCTTCGCGGGAGGTCTGATGGTGACGAGTGGGGGAGATAACGCTCTCCCCACCACTCACCAGTATTTTGTCTGTAAGCTTTATTATCTCACGACCCGTATATGTTATCCTGTGTGTTTAGGGATGATGTGCCCCACCACCCGTGATAGAGGGAGTGGTCGCTGGGTGTCGGGTGGACGGCGTACGTGTGATAGCAGGGCCCTCTCTGTCTATGCCCTCGTTACTGCCTCATCGAGACTTTATTTGCTTGATGGAGGACTGAGTCATTTTGTGGGCGGGGATCCATTTTTTTCTTAACCAAGGTCAGTAGGCAACATCCTGGATGGTGACGTACTTTACGAGCGTATTGAGGGGAGGGAGAAATAGTGGGAAGGTTGTGGTGGTGCTGACACAAAGGACTGACTGACTTAATTGTAAATGGCAGCGGTGGCAGTAGGAGTACAGCTACAGTATATATATATATATATATATATATATATATATATATATATATATATATATATATATATATATATACGAAAGCACTTGGGAACTTCGTGTTTTCTTCTTTCCTTGTGGTTATCAGCATATATACATATAGGCCTATATATATTGTTTTTATTTATTTATTTATTTATATATATATATATTTTTTTTTTTTTATATTTTGTATATATATTTTATATATATATATACTTTTTTTTCATATACGTACGCACGTATGTATGTGAGCCCATACAAAGAGAATTTGACAACTGGCCACATACAGTACGCTACAAGTTCTCGTACGTTCTAATCTCATCGAGGCTTACAATAGGAAGTAAATCATAACACAAATGATGCAATACATTCTAGAATTTTTTTACATAAGTAATACAACAATATACCCAAGAAAATCTCCCTAAACTTGCCAAAATAACTGCTGCTAGGAAAAGAAAATAATCAAAACACCTAGTTTACAAACATTATAATACCATATTATGCCTCGGCATAAAACAATAATTTGTCTCTCTAACAAAACTCGGCGATTGATTTTTTTTAGTCTTTTTCACATCTACAAACATAACTTGATACTTGCCAGATGCAGTTGTTTTTTCCCCTCCTGTTTACGTTCAAGTCCGAGATGGGGACTCAAGCCTGACTTGGGTTTATAACCAATTCAATTTCAATTGTTTATTCCTTGATAGAGGAAGCGGGATCCTAGTGCTGTCGCTAGGTACCCCTGTACAATGACACCAGAAGCATCTGGCAAGTGTGACAAGTATATACAGTATAAATATTATAAAGGGGCTTACTAAAGCCTAAGGAAGAAAGGATATTCCTTTAACACATAATCAATGTTATTTACATAATAACTGGCCAGTATGGGGAGGATCATCGTGTCTCCGTCAGGGGGTCGTGGAGTGGTGGTCCAGCAGGCGTCACGGAAGCGTTGTGTGTGGGGACATCTTAGGAGGTAGTGGATAAGGGTGCTGCTGTCGGGTCTTCTGCATAATGCACAAGAGCGTTGCTCAGGGGATGCGGGGATACCAATCTCCCAAGCAAAGTCATACCCAATGATGATACGGGCAGCAATCACGTCCCCTTTCCGCGACCCTTTCCCGTAGACGTACGAGAGGTCAGGAAGTTTACGGAGGACATCGTACCAGGTGGGCGGGGAGTCCAGGGGGATGGCTGCTTCCCGAGCTTCTCTCTGTTTGCGGCGAATTTGGGTCCTGAGCTGTAAAAGTGTTCGAGGAACAACGTAGTCAGGTGTGGCCTTGTTGCAGCCAGTCTTGGCAAGGCCATCTGCTGCCTCATTCCCCAAGATACCGACATGACTGGGTATCCATAGGAATGTCACAGGACGGCCTGCATCCTGAAGTGTGGATGTTAACCCTCGTATTCGGAGGATGAGGTCCTTATTTTCCCCTGATCCAAATGCGATCCCGTCGAGAGCAGACCTGGAATCGCAGCAGACAAGCAAGGGGCAGAAACCATCTGCTTCTTCCTCAGCGAGAAGGGCAGCAAGGAGGGCTATTAGTTCAGCCTGAGTGGAGGATGCCCCGTCAGAAACTCTGAGAGACAGTTTGATAGGCTCAGGGGCATCAGGACGGGAGATGTAGACACCAGCCCCGGCCCTACCTGTAGCGGGGTCAACAGAACCATCAGTGTAGAGGACGACCCTACCTGGGGACCAGTGGGCGATCCTGGAGAGGTGGTATTTGCAGAGAATAACAGGGTTCACCTGGGATTTCGGGAGCGGTCCACCGAGGGCAATCACTTCAGGTTGAAAATCCAGCCAGGGAGAAGGAGACGAACCAACAGCAGGGGTGACAACAATATCAGGCAGGAGGTCGTGTTCCTGAAGGGCTCGGATGAGTGACCCTCGCCACTGTCTTCTAGATGGAGGTCGGTCTCGGACAGCAGGAGTCAAGTTGGTTTGGACATAGTTGCCCCGAGGATCCCGTAGAATGGAAACGGCAGTTTTTAGGTAAAACTCCTGGACACGATCCTGTAAGGGGGAAAGACCAAGTTCGGTATATAGAGAAGTAGAGCGTCTCCACTGAGGAGCCCCAAGGATGATACGAGCAGCTTTCCTCTGGATAACTTCGAGACGGTTGACAGCAGTCCGACTAATGTTGACGAGGGCAGGGGCGGCGTAGTCGACACAGGAAGGGACAAAGGACTTGTACATGGTGAGAAGTACAGGGATGGTGGCACCAAGGGAACCCCTGCGCATGGTAGAGAGGGGAGCGAGATGCCGAAAGCATACATCTCGAAGATAGCGGACTTCAGGGTTCTGACAAAGTGTGCGAGTTACATACACACCCAGGTATTTTGTCTCATTAACCTAACCCTATTTTTTCTTGACTTAAGACTTGACTTGGCCTCGGGTGTCGCCTGCTTCTTTAGAACTTTGACTTGTAATATTTTGACCTGCAATATGGCTGAACAAGTAACTAGTTTAATTCAAAGTGTATTAATATAAGATAAAGGGAAAGATGGCAAATGACCGACACAAGGATTGTGACGATAACAAGACACAAGCAGCGATGCCAGTTTGGAAACTAGACTCGTATCATTTGTCAACTTACTTTTTACTATTACCCTCTTCACCACTGATCGGCTTATAAGCCATTTCGGCAGTAGGACACGTCTGTTACACACTGTTAGCAAGTACTGGGCATGAACTGGCTCCTGAATGTATCTGTACCTGCTCCAGTGTTGGTCAAGTCTGGTCATGAAAGAGCTCACACTCAGTACCATCACAACACTCTCTGGCAGATTGTTCCAAAAGTTCACAATTATCACTCCGAAAAAGTTAAGTTTGCCCTCACTGTTTTCTGAACTTGGAGTTTCTCCAACCTTGAGCTGTGACCCCTTGAGGAGCAGGCATAGTGCCCTCAGAGATATTTATACACCTCAATTAGGTCCCCCCCCCCCTCCTTGCCTGTCTGTATAAGCTAGGCAGTTGCAGGCATTCTAATCTCCTTTGGAAATTTTCAATGAACAGAGTCTCTAGCATACCTCGGGGACCAGACGGGATGACAGTGATCCAGACGGGGAAGCACCTCACTTGAAGATTGTTACCCTCGTAACAGGACTTGATATCTGAACAACCTTCTTATAAGACTACTGGTTTCAATGCTTGATTCACTTTCTTCTCACAATGGTCCGAGATCTAATTCATTGTCAACATACACACCCAGGTCCTATTCATATTCGGTCTCTATCAATGCAGATTCTTTGTCCGGTTGGGACATGTGATACGCCTCCTTACTATTGGTGCTACCCAGCTCGTGACATTGAATTTAGCAGCCATTTTTTCGACCATTCTTGAAGCTCACAGAGATCTATCTGTAGCTCTTCATAGTCTGTTTGGTTCATAATTTAAATGAATAACTTGGCATCATCTGCAAACATTTGTATGGAGGAATGTATAGGTTCTGGCATGTCATTTGACCATGATCATGAGTGTTCAGCTAAAATTGTTAATACTCCACTTTTTTGTTCTTGAAATTTGACAACACTCTCATATGTGATAAACATAAAAGTTGAGATGGATTTGGGGTTTTCTATATCTCTTTTTCAGTTAACTTTGTCCTACTGGTGAATACATCACAACCATCAAGGTTAGGATGAAGGAATTCATACCCAATAAAACATCCAGTCTCAACTCACCCAGAAGGTCCAGTCATTCTAGGAAAAACCTACTGTATAGACTAAACAAAGCCAATCCATCTGTACAGATGCTCTTAAAAATACACTGCCCACACCAACTCCACCCATGGGAGTGTGATCCTGTGCTCACAGAGACCTGTCTAACCTAAAGTAGCATCATCCATTATGCTTCTTATTTGTATTTTATAAAAAAGTAATATCTACGTTAGCCGGAATCCCTCAAACCTGGAACTCTGCAATAGCTGGAATTGAAATTTTCTCGGAAAATCGTTCCCAAAGCCAGAATTTTCCAGAAAATTCCAGCTTTGGAAACGATTTTCCGAAGGGCACATTTTCCGGAAAATTCCGAGAAAATTTTCCAGGTACCTGGAAAACTCTGGGATGGGGAGTATTTTTATGGGTTTGAGAGATGATGTAATGGGCAATTTCTGGAACTTGTGAGAAAATTTTTCCGTTACCCGAAAAATTTCAGGGAAGGGGGATTTTTTCTGGCTTTGAGAGTCATCTCATTACCCGGAAATCTGTCATTCCCTGAAGTGCTCTGCATCAATTGTTCCGGCTTATGTAAGTCTCACAGTATTTCATATACAAATACTGCACATTTTTTTTGATACAGTACCATATGTGTGTTTTTGTTTTTTTAACTGTTTATCATTTCACCATTTATGAACTTAATATCCATATAGGCAGTTGGTCTGTTCTCTGTGCTTTGATATTGTCTGTTGCTAATACAGGAGAAAACCGGAGTACCTGGAGAAAACCTGCCATGTTAGGTAGCTACACGTGGTCCCTACACCCTGAACACAGTAGTGTTTTTGTACAAGAAATGTCCAAGAACAGTATCCCCAAAATTTCCAACCAGGAATGCAAACCCCCCTTTAAAACATTGTTTCTTATGTGTTAATTAGTTTTGCATATTGCAGTTTGACACATGGTGTGGGTTTTCAGGAACAGAACTCTGGGGTTCATCCAAGATTTATCAATGCAACTTCAAGGTAAAGCCAAATACTGTATAGTATGTTATTTTCTATTTCTTAAGTTTGATGAAGAAAAAAAAGGAGTAATCTACTAAAAACTTCATTTCTAGCCATCATAACTGTTTATGAATCATCTCTTTCATAAATCCGTTGTAAACACTTGAATCACGATGAGAGTCAGTGACCATTATTGATAATTCTTTTTAAGCGTCATAACAGAGACATCTTTCATAATATTGCACTGGATAATTAAACAAGGATTATGAAAGTAAATTTTTATATTTGAGTATGAACTTCTAGAAATATACGTATAAACTTTTAATAACATAAACCAAACCCTTAAATAAAAATCTAATATTATGACCTACAGTATTTATGTACAAGATGACCATGGAAGACTCTTGCCTCCATACTAAACTTAAACTAATTCATTTAAAACCACCATGTCAACACATTGTTCCTTTTTTGTATTTATTTTCTCATATTCATTAAGGTTTGAGAGTTTTGATACAAGGATGTGAGTTAATTAACTAATGGGGCTTTATGATTGTCTCAATGTTCTCAATAATTCTGAAATAATTTTTCAGCAACAAGAAGATCACACAAAAATGTTGGACCCCATTCAAAAAATAGTACTGTAATGAAGTAATATTGATGATGATAAAAAAGAATAAAAAATAAATAAAAAATAAAAGTGGTACAGTTGTCCTCAAAATTCAACTACAGGAGGTCCCCGGCTCACGAACACCCACCGATACGAACGGGGTTAAACTTGAAATTTACAATATTTTATTTACCTGATGACTTACTTATATTTTACTTTAATTTACTGTATTTTGTCATTATATTTCTTCTTTTTTCTTAAATTAAGTGATTGTAGATGTATATAAGGACTTAGGCCATGATATAGTGGGATTTTAAACATTGTTCTGTAAGTACGGTATGCACATAGCATGTGTTCCGACTTAAGAACGTCCTCAGGAAAGGAACCCGTACGTAACTCAGGGACCCCCGATACAGGTATTATCAGCATTCACAGTAAGCTCCCATTAGTTAATCTTACAATATATTCAGATAAATATACATAATCAATAATAAACCCTTGTGTCCGGAGTCACCTCTAAGTTTAATAACATCGTCTGGTGTTGGGCGAATTAAATATTAAAAGTGGTGTCCCCCGCAGTGAAAGGGTTAACAATATATCAAGAAGTCAATTTTAGGGCCAAGGAGAGAACAAATATCAACAGCAACACTCTATTTACAACAAAAATGCTAACAAAATATCTGCTGATTAACAGCCACATGCACTACTCTCACTCCTAACCGATGGATGGATTTTTAAACTACAGTCAAGACACTGGTTTATCAGGATGAAAGTTTTGAGAGTCCGCTGTATACATTTCCCCTATAACTACAGTATAAAAATTTTTACAGGGTGTTCAATAAGTAATCCAACCCTTAATTAAAATAAATTAATCATATATTTACCGATTTAAATTTACAATAGTTGCTAGAAGTCCTGACTGATTAGTTCTTCACTCTGTACTGTATAGGAGTACTCAACGACTTATCATGTAATATTTCTATGTTTAATGCACTCTCACTGTTGTCCCATAACTTTACAGCATAAAGAGGGTGACTGGAGGAAAGTGCGGACCTTAAAACCCCCACAGAAAGAATTGGTGTTGATATTCTCATTTTAATTACAGTACACTGAACACTCATTAGTTTGGCATTCATAATTTGGTATCTACGCAACGATAATTCGGCAGTTTTGGCACTGCCAACGTCCCGAGGTAAATTTCGGCATGAGGCCAATGTTTGCCAAATTCACTTGATTTGACAATCACCCGCAGTTGATGGTTCAGGCTAAGTGACTGGAGCTGCCTCAAAATTGGGTTCACTTCTTTGGCATCTCTCAAACAAAGCATGCGAGTGCATACTATACCCAGGGTACGTTACCATATATGTTTTGTGAACTTTTTTTTTAGCGATTGTAAAATAATGAATAATGTTGTGTAGCAAAAGAGCAGACAGTAAAGAGAGTTAGTACTGTACAGTGTTCCCCTGGCAACTACAGTATCTTCAAACACCGTCAATATGTTCTTTGTTTCAGTCTTCAACAAAGTACAAATCTACAAGTTCTATTATACAGTATACCTTTTGATGATTACACCTTATTATTTTATGAATTTTGTGCTCACTCCACCTATAGCTTTCTTTTATCTTCGCATTTCCTGATATATTGAGGTTAATTTCAGCATCATAGCAAGAAGAATCAAGAAATTGGGGCAACTTCAGTACTGTATCTTAACAAGGCCAGAGCCCCCCCAGCAAACTTAGGTTTATTTTATTTGGAGTTGTATTACTTACTGAACAACTTGTATTTATTAATAATATACACCTCTTTCACTGCTATATCATCCATCATGAACCGAGATATTTGAACAATCTCCAATGGGAATTAACCCTATGTATATTTACACACCCAATGTGAGCCTCCCCAGTCTAGCAGTCTGAGCACACACAAAATTACCCTTATCTGGCCACTTTAGGTTTTTATACTGTACTCTGCAGGAAAGAGGAGGGAATACAGGATAATAAAAAAAAATGCATTTAATTCTTCACTCTTTTAAGCCTTTTTGAACTATAAAACAAGATGGCTGGAATTGAGCAAACACAGTACACATATGTTCACTCTTCCTGCTGTATGTGATGCATTCTGCTAGTGTTCACCTTCATGTCACTTTACATAACCTACTACAGTACAGTATAACCCATCAGTGGCACATCCATCAACAAAAACCACACACTGCCAAGCTTTCCTCTCATTCAAGTCAATGACCCCCCCTCTCACTTCTAGGGCATCCTTCACCCCATTCCACCATCTTATTCAGCCCTGTATTTGCACAGACCAAAACAATTAGGTTCCTTTCAGTCGTAATCCTTTCAATCACTCTCCTCAATAACCTAAAACTATTTACTTTTATCTCTTCTTTTTGGTCACATAATAAAGGTGGGGTCACCAATCCCAAGCTGCCGAGTCCACGCTCCAGCAAACAACAATGTATGGTATATAACGCACTCATTATTGAGAGAATTGCACTCGGTATTGAGAGAATTGTTAAAAATATAAAAAAATATAAAATATACAATACAAAGTAAGTTGAGATAAGTAAAAGGTTATGTGTATAAGGGGAAGGAATCTGTTAAGAGGCATTTATGGATATAGAAACAACATGCAAAGAGAGTCCAAAGGACAATGACACACAAGATAAATGGGAAATTGCAGCATGCCATCCAGAGTTCTTTATATGAAGAAGGAAGCAAGTGGGAGTTTTTGTCAGAAAAGAAGAAAACTGTTCCCAGTAAGGTTAGCTGAGTATTTGAGAACATATTGTGGGATGAACAGGATACACAAATTATTAAATAGTTATAAGGAGTAGAGGAAGTGAAAAAAATGGCAGAGAGAGAACTGACCATGGTGTGCTTAGGTGTTTAAGACATTGAAAGATGGGATTTTTTTTTTATAATTCTGAGATAAATGGTATAAACAAGAGGTGGAAAACCGAGGTGGTGGAAGGCTGTGGTGAAGGATGCTCCGGAAGTAATGGGATTTGACCTCCAGGAAACAGTGGTGTGGCTGAGTGACATGAGAGCATGGCACCGAATGGTCTTTGGGGATGGTCACTCTGCTGACAGATGATGTTGGGTTGTAAAAGAGAATAAAGAACAGTGCACAAGATGATTTGTTTTGTCATCACGTAATAGAGAGGAAAAGAGTGATAAATTATAGTAATAATTGCAACATAGCTTATTAAAACAATAACTCTGAGTACAGCAGTTAGAGAAGTACAGTACAGTACAGTACAGTACAGTACAGTACAGTACTGTACTGTACTGTACTGTACTGTACTGTATTACTCTTTTGGGGAGATACTTAAAACAACAAATGAGACTTTACTGAACTTGTTGCTTACCACATAATTCACCACTTGGTAAACACAATGTAATTACAGTAACATGCTCACCTTTCACTCTAAAATTACATATATATAATAATTGGCTTATGGAACAGTGAGTGTAATGATTGTAACACTTCACAAAGAAGTAAATAGAAGATTAATGTACATCAACAAAACTTTTGATTACTGACACCTACTGAAAGGATTATTTTCTCTAACAAAGAACTCCAACTGTTTTTGTTTTTATGTATCACAGAATATAAGCTAAGTACAGTACAGAACAATAATAGCTCATATAAACAATCACTGTGAAAATAATCTTTAACCTTAAATGTTATTTATATAAAATTATCTCATAAATATCATGTTTCATAGATATACTGTAGTGTAGGTTCTGGAAACAGACTTTATGTAAATTAAAAGTGGAAACTATCACATTTAAAACTGTTAGTCTGGACCAGCCCAACACACCAAAAATTATCAATAAATCCGGTGTTTTAGCAAATCCATAACCAAGTACCTCAAACATCTTTCCATTGGCAATAACAATTGGACACTGTTATTCAGAATGACAGATTGACTTGGAATCAAGATGGTGAACAGTAGCCTTGACATGATGTCTGTGGTGACTGGGCAGGCACAGCTTTATAAGACCTCCTGTCTCCCTCCAGAGTGTAACCTCTCAACTTGATCTCCCTCAATTGAGGCCAACCTGTTTGACAGGGAGGGTTGGGAAATCAAATTATCTAAACCAGATTGCTCCTAGCTGGTGAGTGGGGGTGTAGTCAGAGATCCTTAACCCCACATGGTACAGTATAGCTGCTGTAATAAACAGTGCCACTTGGCTTAAGGGTATACAGTACAGTACAGTATATTGTTCTAAAAATATGAACCTACATATTTCACTTAATTATACAGTAACACAGCGAAAGTGATAAGTTGCAGCAACTGTTGCTGCAAGTACCAGAGAATTTGAAGAAAAAAAGTAGCTATAGCGCAGGAGGTGGGCGCCTCGAACTGGTTAACTACGTTACCGCTAAGGGCAAATGGTTTCAGTCTCAATAAACAAGAATTTACAGATGCCAATGCTCTAAGGTACAGTAAGCCAGTAGAAGGTTTGCCCTCCCAATGCGTGTGTGGCTCTTCCTATGACGTCGATCACGCCATGGTGTGCAAGAAAGGGGGCCTCATATGCATGAGGCATGACGAAGTAAGGGGTCTCACTGCAAATATGTTGAAGGAAATCTGCCGTGATGTCAGGGTAGAACCGACCCTCCTTCCATTGGACAATGAGAATTTCCAACATAGGACTTCAAACACATCCAACGAAGCCCGTGTTGACGTCAGTGCTCGAGGATTCTGGACGCGGGGACAGCGAGCCTTCTTCGACATCGGGATTTTTTTTATCCCATGGCCGCATGTCACCGTAACTTAGCTCTCGATGCTGCACACAGGAGGAACGAGAACGACAAGATAAGGGCATACGAGGAGAGAATTCAGAACGTTGATCAAGGCAGCTTCATTCCTCTAGTGTTCACAACCTCTGGTGGGATGGGACCGAGTGCAAGATGCTTCTACGCCATACTGGCGGAGGTGCTATCCAAACAGAAGCAGCAGCCCAGAAGTTATGTTACAGCCTGGATGAGTTGTTGACTGTCCTTCTCTCTCCTTAGGTCGGCTTTGCTCTGCCTCAGGGGAAAAAGAGCATCGGCTCCAAAGCCGACAACAGTTGCAGATATTGACTGAGGCAAGTCACTGAATGCCGCATAGATCTGCGGCTCAACTAACTCAACACAGCTAGGATAGCTACTTATGTATTAGGATATTTAATTTTAAGGTAATAAAATGGTGGCGAAGGTATGGCTATAAGGGGAGGATAGAGGCCATTAAAAAAAATATATATATTACACACTGCTGTGTCATTAATGCTGAGTGAGGTGCAAGACTTTCCTTGTTAATGCATCTTATAATACGAGACTATGTGATAATGTGCGAGAAGATTTCTGTGAATACTGCACTGTATAATAAAACTACAATGATGCCTTGCAATATACTTATGAAGTGTTTATATACAGTACTGTACTAAGGTAAATAGGAAGGCCTTGTAGGAAATAGTGACTTTGTATGATTACTGTATGTGGAGGTCTACTACACATGCTCTCAGTGTTTACAGTGGAAGAAGTACAGCACATGTGTGAGAATTAATGTTGGTATTAGTGATTGACTTGAAATAAATGAGGGATTACATTAGGGGGGGGTTATGTTTACCTGGGCATTTTAATGTCAATATTGTACAGTATATGGATCAAGCTATATGAGAATATGTGAGAATGAACAATTGCAGAATTTAACTTAAAAAAAAAAAAAAAAAAAAAAAAATCGTTACAGAAGGTCCTCGTTATAAGAGTGTTTTCAGTTAAGTGGTCAACTTTTTGTGGCCATCCACATAAAAAGACCCAGCATTTAAGTGGATTCCACTCAAAAACAAAAAACTTCCGATAAAATCTACGAATTTTTAGCTGAAGCGTTTGAAACTTGATCCTCTTCCTGGCGTCATGCATGCACACCCGTGCCTCTCTCCCGCTATGTGTCATCCAGACCGGTGCTGTGTTGTGTTGTGTTAACTCCTGCCTTTGTTGTGTCTTTTAGTGCATATTGTGGTGAATTATTTTATCACTTTTGTAGCCATGAGTTACCAACCCAAACAGAGTGGTGTAGCACTCAAAAGGAAGCACGCGAACTATAGTATAGATGTAAAATTAGAAGTGATTAGGGGAAAGAAGAGTGGGAGTGGACAATCCACCTAGCCTGTTTCTTTTTCATCCTCTGACTAATCTTCCTCTCCCAACTCCCACCTCTATCAATCCAATCAAACCAAACATCTCTGTTTGAAGCTCAGAAAATAAAAAAATTTATTATGTTATTATATATTTTAAAATTTTTAAAACATTATAATAAGAATTTTGTCTCAATGAATCACTGGAGTGAGTGTACACCAGCTGGCACAACTTACATTACCTCAACACAATGAACTTTAAGGACGTTAAATAACTTATAAAGTTAAATAATTTCTTAAAATAATGTTATCAAGTGATTAACAAATGTTTCTAAGGTAAATAATTGTTAAAAGGTATCACTTAATTTTTTTTTTGAGTGTCGTGTACAATGTCATGGTCCTAAATTTAACTACTTCCATTATTTCTTATAGGATTAAGTCGCAGCTTTAAGTGGATTCATTAATTATCAGAGGCATTTTTCCGGTCCCAATTAACCACAGGTAACGAGGACCCCCTGTACACCTATTGTATATAAATGATAAATTAGCAATGCTTGCTGAACTTTGGGATACTATGAAGAAAATTGTACAGTACTATATTCTGATTAAGTTTGTTAAAGATGAATGCTGGAATACTAAAGTTATGGTGTTTCAAAGGGAGAGGAACTCTTAGAAGAGGTAAATGGCTCAAAGTACATTCTGGTGAGATGAGTGTTTGAAGTGCACAGTAGATGAGATATTAATCTAAACTTATGACAGCAAAGCTGGAGTTACAAGTGAAAGACTGACAAAGAGATGAACAGACTATATATACCTGTATATAAGCAAATTCATGAGGCCAAGAAGTGTAATGTTAGATAATACAAGAAGAGAGATGATGGATTGAGTGGAGTAGAATTGTTTCCCATGTGATAGTGTTTGGATACATACACCTGACAACTCCTCCTTGTATGCATTACGAATCACCATGAAGTGTTATGATCAAAATGGATTTTACGGATTTATAATGCTTGCAGTCCTCTTGTGCTGCTTTCCACCGAGTGTACCAGCCTGAGAGATAGGGTATCCTTGGCCAAGGTTGTGTTGTGAGTGCTGTTGGTTCATCTTTGGTGAACAATCTTTATCAAGTTTTTGTACATAAAATTCATCCCAAAGACCCTCTTAACTAGATGTGTTTACTCTTTACCAGTTAACAGTCTCGTTACAGAAGATCACATATGTCACAGTTTCTCCTCTGGCTGTTGATTGTAGATAAGGTGCCACTTTGCATGAGATGGCAGCATGATGAATAATGACCTCCTCAGGGGATGTATGGGTAAAGGATATTGGACATAATGGATGAGTTGTCAATAAGTGTTTTTTTCACTCATTACTCCCTTAGCTACAATGACCCCAAACAGAAAAACTCAGGGCTATAGTCAGGAGGCTGGGTAAGGGTTACAAACAAGTTAGAACACCCCAAATGTTAAAATGGTGTCAATCCTCTCTTGCTACCGTCGGGGAATGTGTAAATGAACTCGACAAAATGCATAGGAAACATATGTCAACAACCTGAACCAACACACCCCCCTCAGCAAAGCCTGTAAAGATCCAAACACAATCAAAGCTAATAACAATGTGGGCTCATGTCTCTAGCTATGACATGCTACCAATTAGGATTCGAGAACTCCTTGATACGAAGTCTGTATTGAGAAGTAATCTCTAACTTTATGCTGGGCAAACAACATGATGAGTGTGATGTTCCATATACTGAGTGAGAGCTTGATGCTGCCCTCGCCAGGGGTAGATCCACTGCCCCTGGTGAGGATGGTGTCACCTGCAATATCGTTAAACTATTAAGGCGTGTGCCAAGGGCCAACTACCCACATCATGGGCCAACAGTATTGTTGTACCAATACCGAAACCAGGACAGAGAACATATGTCCTCGAACATAAATGGCTTCACTTGGTAAAGGTGTACATAATTGCATCACTACACTTAACTGTACATGGTGATGAAAGACACAGATGCACCACATTTCTTGACCTAAAAGCTGCATTTGATATTGCCAATAGGCAACTTATATTGTATGAACTAGTGAAAATAGATATAGGAGGTCGGCTGTTACACTGGATAAGTGGTTACCTCACTAACAGAAGGGCTGCTGCACTGTTTCATGGTTACAAAAGTGAAGTTAAAGATATGGCACACCCCTCCCCCAAGGTGGAGTACTTAGTCCCACTTTGTTCAATGTTTTTATGAATACATTATTAAATTTAACACTAGACAACCCCAGCAATATCAACTATGCTGATGATATTCTTGTACATACTAAAACTCAACATAAAATGCAAACCACCCTGAACCGTGTCCACGCAGCCTGTGAGAACCTCGGTCATATTGCCTCCACTGAGAAAACTAAGGTGTTCAACAAACAAGCTGGTAACCGCAAATACAGCCCCGCCAAGTTCAAGATAGGGAACAACATTATTGACTATCACTCTTCTTTTAAATACCTTGGTGTTTCCATTCCTTGTACCTGCCCTGCCATACAACAGCTAACCCACCAATGTACTGACAGAATGAATCCTCTTAGAAGTGTAGCCGGGTACAGCCCACATTATGGTGCTGATATTAGAATTGTTAAAACAATGTACCTAGGCTATATAAGATCTCTGATAGATTACCACACACCAGCCCTGGTCCTTCATGATGGGAAAGGCAATGACCAGCTTAAAAAAATGCAAAATAAAGCCCTCAGAATTATCCTAGGCTGTACCATGAGCATTAAAGTACTGAATATGAGGAAAGAAATAGGTATACCCAGTGTCAAAGATAGAATAATTGAAGTCAACCTCATGATAGCCCTGAGACTTTTGCGTGGTGATCCTGATAACAATGTTTCCTTAAAATTGCTAAAATGTATGAACCATAGGACTGGTGAATCTAAATGGATCCAAACTGCAGCAACACATATGAAGATGTTTGGACTAGACCACCTGTACAAAGTTGAGACACAACAGCGCTTCCTGCCACCCTGGCGGACAGTTCCCTCTGATATCACAATACCAACATATCCGCCTAAACGATTAATTATACAAAGTATTTGTCTCCAACACACTACCATAAGGAGAGCTCTTGAACACATACACATCCTACAGACTGATAACATCACACAGACCATCTACACTGATGGATCTCTTAACACCGCCTGTGGGAGGGCTGGAAGTGACTCAACCTAATGGTAATACAATTGAGAAAGGAGTTAGAATTAACAGCTGGACATCCAATCTACTAACTGCATTAGTTGCCATACTCACAGCCATTAAATCTATTGAAACCACTGTCACTGACAGTCTCATAATCACTGACTCTCTATCCTCACTACTTGCCCTTGACACCCTCAACTCAAGTTGTCACGCGCTTGTTTCTGAAGCCAGACACGAATATGCGTACCATGTTGACCGGGGTGTCAAGATCAAACTGTTGTGGATTTCCTCTCACATAGGCCTCAAAGAACATGACAGAGTTGATGCCCTCGCCAAACTCGTCAAACAAAGACACTGTTGAATACAATCTGGGTCTGTCAAAAAGAACCCTTAAAACTGTAATTAGGAATGAACTTATTGATGAAATTGACGCATGCAGACAAATGCAAACAGGCACTAGTCGATCAATTGTTTACCATGATGAGATGTATCAAGTGAAACATGTATATGGAGCAAGTAACAAGATCACTAGATTACAAGATGCTGTAACCGCTAGACTAAGGTTAGGATATAAGTACCTCTGGCACTATGCCCCTTGACTGTGTGAAGATGGAACCTTTTAAGGACAGGTCCAAGCACACTGTGTGTGATATGGCACAACACTTTATCACTAATGGCAAGATAGCTGACATATTAAGAGGGCATCCACTTTTTTGCACTTAGTAGCTATATCAGTTCACATGTATAGAACCAAACACACAATGGGCTTGAATACCTCTCACACAAATGTC
This sequence comes from Homarus americanus, assembly GCF_018991925.1. Taxonomy (NCBI): domain Eukaryota; kingdom Metazoa; phylum Arthropoda; class Malacostraca; order Decapoda; family Nephropidae; genus Homarus; species Homarus americanus. Next base: position 33,958 of record NW_024747974.1, on the reverse strand, counting down.
AATAACAAAGTGAGCGGCCAGACATACTGCCTCACACTCCTGTACTCACGCAGTTGTTAATAAGCTGCCCTTTATGTACATAACTAAACAAAAATTATTTGAAATGCTGTGTGACATTCAATGCCATAATATCCTGACCACTGGGGTTAGTTATACAGACCCATTGTGAACTCTACTCTGTAATCCTTTTGTGCTACCGCTCACAGGATGAGTATGGGGGTGCACAATAAACTAGTTGCTGTAAGTGGCTAAATTAAAAATAATTACAAATTAAATCAGGTTGGCAGTGGACGCACCATGTGGCTGGTACACCTGCCTTAGTATGTTACATTAAAACATTTTATAGCACAGGGTAGTTCATTTTTAAATAATGTACAGTACTTAAAATAAAATGTGTTAGTTAAAATATTAATTTAATATTGCTAAAATTTGAGATGGGGAGATGTGGTCAAGTGTTCACAGTCGTAACATCCAAAGGGTGAAACATCCATCCACACCTTGATGACTGGAGCTGCTGATCTCACTGGCCAGCCAAAGCCTACTATAATCTTAGCCCCCCCCCCCCCCTTAATATAAAAATACATTCCCTAATTAGTGTGTGGTGATACAGCCAACTGTGATACTAATGACTGCAATATATCAAGGGTTTATTATATCCTAACATAGCAGGAGCAAGACCATGGAAAGAGTAATTGCTAAAAGAGCATACCTGAGAGAAATGAATGGTAAGAGGTACAGTACATACAGATATCAAAGGTAACATGACACAACTGGGTAAGGGATTGTGTGAGAAATGGGTGTCTTTCAGGGACAAATTTGTGAGTTCTACTTGAGTTTCCCTCTAAGCCAAACACAGATATTCATTAGATCATTTCTCTGTACACATATACCTGATGAATCATTTCTCATCAAAAATATAAGCAGTACTGCCATAGTCTGGAAAAGTTGAACATGTGGAAATAATTAACAGGCAAGATGTTGTGAACTGATCTTGCAAGCAGTATTATATCACAGTATGAGTGTGGGAAAAGTGTACAGTATAAGTTTTGTAAAGCTTATGTACAGTATTGTTTGTGAAACTGAAAACATCCCTGAATTAATTAAACATGAAGTTGTTATCAACATACAGTATGTTCACAAACAATGTTTTTACCAGTTATAGTTTCACATTTCTGACATTCAACATGTCCCAAGAAATTGTCTGGACAACATTGACAATAGAATATAAAGGTGACCTCTTAAGTCTTAAATAAGATAACTAGTTAAGTTATGCAACAAATACCTATTATTTCACATCAGAATGAACATACTGTATATCAGCATTACAAGTACAAGTATATTTTCTTCTCTTACAGGGTATAAACTCTCTTGAGATATCATTCTTCACAAAATGGAAGAACATCATACTGGAAAATGTTAAAAAAAAAAAACTGTTGAATAAAAACAGTGGTAATAAAGCTGTCTCAACTTCCAGAGATAATGACATGAACAAAATCCCATCAATTCTGGTTATATTTTGGAAGCAACAGGATTTAGCAATAATACAGTACTATAGTATATATATACTGTATGTAGTATATATATTGTATATATATACTTAAGGCTAAATAATAAGAAAAAACAAAATCATAACTAAGTTTCAATAGTCCAGTACAATAATAAATGGTGAAGTGTTAACTTGTGCAGCAGAATATACCAGAAACAGCCAAGACTAGTACTGAACTACTGTACTACAAACTAAAGAATATTTATGATGAGATTGAAGTACAGTACTGTATATGAGAATAATAACTGATGTTAGACAGCATGGATGGTGACTTAGTGTCTTGCTGGAGTGTTCCTCTATGTTGGAGTCTGTCTGTAATGCCAAACAATATTTAGTTGTAGTTCTAGAAAGTTTTTATGTACAGTATTGTCTTAATTTTTATAAGAAATAAATAAATAAACAGATAGAAAGATATTTCTTCAGTAGAACTGTCATATGAGCGTGGAAGCATTTACAAGAACACCCTGAATGATGAATGTTTGAGTTATGACACTTTGGTATTATGAACAAGCTTTCCAGAACCTGAACGGCTGTTGACAAACACACTCTTGGATTTACAAATAAAATACGAGAGTTTTCACGGAACACGTTCGCTGGCAGACAACTACTGTACACCTGAGCCTCGCTTTATGCTGTGGCTGCATTCTGCGACAACACAGCATAATAGGAATCCGCATATAGTATAGTGAATACTTAATCTTAGGGTAAAATTAGGATATGTTCCACAGCTACTAAAAGTCAACAGTAATGCTATAAAAGTTGTGGAAAAATCATTAAAATACTCTAATATGGCTTAGAAATAGAGATAATATAATATAAAATTAGTGCACCATATCTTCTACAGAATGCATAATAGGGAATCTTTTGTGCATAAAATGAATTATGGGTGGAAATAGGGTCATCGCATAAACGTGAATTCACATACTGTACATTGAATGCACATAAAGTGCGGCTTCAGTGTACTTCTATCCTCCACTTGGCTGGGAGGTGTTTCAGTGTGCTTGGGTTTGTAGCATCAGTTGCCTTGTTCAACGCCCTTTTCTAAGCCTGTAAGACTGTTCAATTTAGGTTTTTCCTCACTTTTTAGCACCTTTTCTTAACCCCAAACATGGCTGATAAGGGAATAAACATTTCTTATAATACTCAGGAATCACGGGAAGGGTAGTGCCACGGGGTGAATGCATAGTGTCAGTATCTCAGCCTCCCGAGCTGTGTTATTGTTATTTTTCAACTCATATTTTGGGGAAGATATATATATTTGTTTTATTTTTTACTCTGTTACATGCACACACAATCGTTTTTATAGAACATGCAAAGAAAATAATAAAAATATTACAATAAGGTCAAAAATATAAAGGGGTTAAGCATTTATTACATGTGTGGGAGCTAGCACAACAGAGTAGTGTTCTCTCAATGCTGTGTTGTCTCGTGCTAGTGACAAAATTACTCATAAGAGTCCCGGCCCAGACATGGTGCATCCCTGAGTGCTGAGGGAGTTGTGCAATGAGCTGGCTGAGCCCCTGAAGATCCTGTTCAGTAAATGCCTGGATGAGCAAAAGGTCCCCAGTGATTGGAAAATGGCTTATGTGAGTCCTATATTCAATTAGGGTGATTATCACTCCACGAATAACTGTACAGTAGACCAGTGAGCCGAACAAGCATAATATGTAAAGTACTTGAGAGCATTATAAGAGATGCCATGATGGAACATCTACTACGAAACAACCTTGTAAATGATTGCCAACACGGTTTTATGCCAGGGTGCTCCTGCTTGACACAATTACTCAGGGTAATGGATATTTGGAACCAAATTCAAGATCAAGGTGGTAATATCGACAATATTTACTTAGATTTTGCCAAGGCTTATGACAGTGTACCCCATGCAAGGCTGAAAATTAAACTGGAAGGGTATGGGATTCAGGGAAATGTCCTAGCATTACATGGTGGGTGGTGCCAACTGGTGCTAGATGTTCCACTTTGGCCACCATACCCTCCTCGTTTGTTATGATGAGGTCCAGTGGCATGGGTGTTAGTGAGGTAATTCAATTACTCTAATAATAAACTTTGAAATATGTTTTGAAAACTCAAGATTTGGACTGACTTGTAACTGACAGTCAGTTCTTTTGAAGGTGTTTTAAAATATCTGAATACGATTGATATCACAAACTGGAGAAAAGAGTAATATCTTATTTTCAGTTTGTGAACTCAGCTGAATACTCATTAGTTCTAAACTAATGAGTACCAAACATCATGTTCTTTTGTTATGCAGAGCAACTGAACGATTTTTTCCACTGTAACTGTAGTATTAAATTTTGGAATGTTTATTTTGGGAGATCAGCATTTACACCTGTAACTAAGGGGTAATGCATTCCTTTGAAGGTGTTTAGTAATATTCAAATAGGATTTGATGGAGAAACTGGATGAAGGAAATAGTGTTTCCCCATTTTAGTGTTCCAAGCTGAGGGAATGCATACAATACAGTAATCCTTCCACAAGACTATTGTTCGTTTTACAGTAGATTACTGTGTGTTGAAAGCAACAGATGATGTTAGCCTGACAATGGTGACCAAATAGATTTATGTCATTATGATGGCATGTACAGTTCCAGCTGACTGGCCGCAGAACATGATTGTGAATATGCTGTATAGTACAGTAGTTACAAGGGAAAAAGTGATGCATCTGAACATGGAGATTGCAGGGACCAGAAGCTGTTGGATCAGGTTATGAAAGTTGTGGAAAAAGCGACCAAGAAATCAGTAAGGGCGAGAGTGGACATTATTAAAATGCAGTTTGGGTTCTCCCTGGTAGGGGACTACTGAGGCATTATTTACAGCCAGGTAACAAGAGAAATATTTTGGAAAGGAGAGAAAGTGTACTTCATAGCTGTAGATTTAATGAAGTAAAAGCATTTATTAAGGTGTCTCATGAGGTAGTGCAGCAAAGTTAGGAGTCAAGGAGTGTACTGTATGAGTTGTTACGGCATTGCATGGGGGCTTGAAAATCAATGAGAATACATGTTGAGGAAAATGAGGAATCTAAGGTGAAATTAGGGGTCTATGAAAGGTCTGTCTTGAGTCTCCTGTTTATTATGGTGCTTGGGGCAATATCAAGATATCAGGACTGGTCTGCCATGGGAGTTGATAGCAGATAGCATTCAAGAGATGGTGGAGAAATTTAAGAAATGGAAGAATAGAATTTAATCAAGGGTAGGAGTTTGATTGTGGCAATAACAAAAGTAATGGATGAAGACTTATGGTAGAAAGTGAAAAATGGCCATGTGCTCTCTGTTAGAATGATGTGTGAAGTAATTCAATAATGCACAGTAAGTGAAAGGTGGGTACACATGTAGTGCAGTGGTGTAAATGGCAGATTGCAGGATGCTACTGACTTTAAGTGCACTTTATGAACACTCTCAACAAAAACTCCTCTAACACCTGAGCACAATGGATGTGAGAATGAGCAAAATGGGACTTGTCATCTTGGAATGGTTTCAGATTCTTCGGGAGTCTACAAGGATCGTAAAGATTAACAGTGGGGATATACCCCTGGATTGTGTTGATGAGTTTGCTACCTGGGTGACATGATCAGTGCTGAGTGTGGTGCTGAAGCTAGATCACTTGCAAGAGTCAGAAGAAGTGGCTGAAAGACATTTAGGGAGCTGTTGCCTTTATTGATAGTGTGAGGACCTTTTCTAACCTTGAAAGGAAAGTTGAAAGTAACTGGTGTATGAAGTATGTTGTATTATGGCACTGAAACCTGGTAAGTTAAGTGGATGACAAATGTAGACTTGAGCGAGTTGAACGGACATGGATGTGTAATGTGATGTTCAGAAATAAGAAGGCAGTTCGGTGTTGAGAATACTAGTGGTTTTACATGGAGGTGAGCTGAGATGGTGCAGGAATGTGGAGAGGACAGGAGAGACCAACTTGGTCAAGAGATACATGAATTTGAATGTGTAGGGAGGAGGAGTTAAGGGTAGGTCAGGAATGATTTGGGGAGTGTTGTGAGAAAATACCAAAGTATCCAGTGTACTCTATCTGCACTGACCCTAACAGACTGTCAGTCAGCCTTATCGGGACTCATGTTCACATGACCAATAAAAATATAAATATGAGAAAATTCTTACCTGTATGTTAATATTTCAAGTCTTAAATAAACTTTTAACAGGTATCATCTGTCACTCATTGTCTTTGCTTCCTGGTTGAGCTTGATGTGACCAAAAGCTTCCTGCAATAACTTGATGCTCCTCTGAACACTGCTGGCATCATTCTTGTATTCTCCAAGCATTTTTGTCAGCTCATCAATCTGTAATGCAAAATAACATCATTGATGAATATTCAAGTTTCTAACTATGACTGTACTATAAATATTTGTTAACACAGCTGTCTATCCATGATCCATCATTTGATATGGTAGTGAACTGACTTAATTCTGTGATTACCATGATGTGAGAAAATAGGACACATACACAACTACAATGATACTCTCCTCTGAATTATATTAATAAATAATGGTACCTGTAGTACCTTAAAATGCATTTTATCAGCAAAATGAATTCAGTATTAATGACCTCACAGGGTAAAGATGTCAATGTTATGTCCATTATATATGAAGCAATGAGCCATGAACCTGTAATATTAATTTTTTATTAACTGTTACAAGTTTGTCCTCATCAATATGCTTTAACCCAATAGTACTGTACAGTGGTAACAAAATTGTACCAGTATATTTTTTATACATACAACAGTAAATGAAAATTCTTAACAAACTAACATAATTGTTTTCCTTCATCAAGTTTGTTCTCTTCCTCATTAATTAAAAATGAAACTTTAAATTTCAAGTTCTTTCTACCAACCAACTCAATAAATTTACAGACCTCTTTTTCATAATCTGTGAGCCTCTGAAGCTTGCGATGGTTCTGTATTCTTGCGTACAGCTCTTCAGTGCAGTAACCAATATAAAGAATGACTATAAGCAGCAACAGTACAGACATGCTGTTTCTTACACGTCGCCATATAGCCATCTTGCAGACACCATTGTCAATTACTTACTAAAGCTCTGGGTCCCTGGCCTGTGTTGCACTCTGCTGGCTGTACCTTATGTTATGCCTGAAAATAAAATTACTGTACAAGCATCAGTAGAGTACTGTTACTTATAACAAATAAGCAAAAGAAGAAAAGAAACAATTGGGCTAAGTTTTCAAGCTAAATTGTGACCATAGTTTGAAGCATGTGTTGAGTGGTTGCATTTTACATCTTACAGTACAGTACAGTATTTTGGTTAAATTATTACAAGTACACTTGATACTGTACAGTATCATGTTGATTTTATGCAACATCTGTTTTGTTTTCTTTTGATTACAGGTATTCATCATAAGTTAATGAGAAGACATTTAAAAACACATAGGCAACTCTTAAAATTGGTAATCTATAAACTTAATTCTTAAGACAAAAACTGGGCTATACTTGGCATCATGTGACATGGGAGTGAATATTATTCCTTAATTCACCAAGATGAAGCAAAGGTATATAATAGTTTTGTGTATAGCCTTCACTTATATAACTATTACTGTCCGTATACAGCATTTGACAGAGGCTTATACACACAGTACACTAGTACTCTTGATCTTTGGGACAGTTAGTATTGACGACTGACCCGCCGCCAATTTTTCATAGAAAAGTATTTAAAAACACTGCAATTTCACTGTATTTTATAGTGGGCACTGTCATAGTTTTGGCAAATGTGTTAAAAAGTGGCTATTTCTAAATTGAACCTTACCTTAGTTGAAAAGAAAAACAAGCGGCAGAAGTGTTGTTACAAGACCTCACCAACCTAACCAAACAATCCTACCTAACCTTACACTAACTCCCTAGCAGTGAGGTTCCACCTTTTGGACCTCCCCAGCATATATAAAAAAAAACCAGATAATTATATAGGAATTGATTGAAAAAAATGATGAAAACACTAGATTTTCATTGTTGTAGTTTGTGGAAATATGTTAAAAATTGGATATTTAAAAAATAAACATTACTTAACATTTGTGGGTACGAAAAACAGACCTAACCAACCTAACCAAACAAACCTACCTATCCTTAGTGGGGCCCCTCCGGTATATTAAACAGAAAGAACTTACTATGATATGGTGAAATTTGAGGCATTTTCTGGACTTGAGATGATGCTGCCACATCGGCACTATGTACCCCGGGCGGTTGAGTGATATACCTGTACTGTGTTGGCGGTTTCCACAATAAATGATTATCATATCAGAACTCACTGATGAAAATAATGTAAGAAATTAACAGTCTCTATGTAAAGGAACAATGCCGTGATCTTTAAACAATTGAAGGGTCTCGTTGTCTTTACCCCAAAATTCACAAATTACGTCCATGTAAGATTGGCGACAACCTTCACACGACATGCTAAAAAAACAAACTGCCCCGGGCCAAATGTGGCCCTTAGAATGGTCAGGTGTGGCCCGCGGGATGACGATAAAATTTATCAGCCGTGAAATTTGATAAAAATAGATATGAAGGAAAAAAATTAAATATGATCGAGTCAGTAAATTCTGAAATGATCTTTACATCATTGTGGCAATAATTGAATTTACATTGAGCTCTTAGTTTCAAAACACAAATCAAATTCTGCATATGCAGTATATGCCTTTTGTTACCCTATTATTAGCGTTAATCATGTTTGTCAAGTAAAATAATTTTACATACTTAAGATCAGACAAACCCAAATGATGCACTCCTGGTAGGCCAAGTGAAGCAATGTGTGAAGCTGTAAACCTCAATCTTGCAAATATGTGATATAGCACTTGCGTTGGCCCTGAAGAGGGTAACTAAAATAAGAATTGGCCCTCGAAAGGTTTTGAGTTTGACACCACTGTGGGCCTATTTTTTTTTTGGTATTACAAGTATTGCGTTTACACACCGTTCATTCCTACCACTAATCTATTATCATATTCGAATAAGACGTCTAATTTTAAGATAATTTTCATCTATTACATTACCGGCGGAAATGTATAATAACGGAGATAGCTTTTCCCAAAAAAATTCTGTTTTCTTCCATTAACCTCCCTCCATTATCGTCTGCCTCTCACCCAACACTGCGTGTCTCTCGCGTCTCCTTCATAAATCATCACGTGCATGCGTACCTGTACACGTCGCGCGGCCACTCAAAAGCGTTTTTGCTTTTGGAACCAATTAAAATGATTTTGGGTTTAATTTAGAGTATATTTGGCCCAATCAAAATCGAGTTTTATTTTGGGTCTCTCATATTTTGAAATTCAAGTTCAGTTCCGACCATGGAAGTCTGCGATGGGTGTCACTTAGTATATGGAGCTGATTGCGAGTTTTTGGAAAAAAAAAACAAAGAAACTATAGCATTTTTTCGATCGCATGGTGTTCTTCCAACCTCAGTAAAGTGTACTAAGAGCAAAACTGAATGTAAATATCGCAAAGACCAACATATGTGGCGTTGGGTAAGAATCCCAGAATGCAACGACGAACAAGAACCAGGCCAATAAGGTAAGAAATAGGTGATTCCATCATATGGTGAGACTCAGTTAAGTTAGGTTAGATGAGATTAGGTTAAGTTTTTGTTTTTCTAGTGTTTTTTTTTTGTGTATTTTTTAGTCGCTTAGCCGCTTTTTTTCGGAAAACGTCAAACGAAAAAAATCGCTTAAACAAAACGGCTAATTTCCGCCACAAATGAAGGTCACATTTGGTCTCAACACACACAAATACACTAGAAAAATATATTTTTTACTTGCAAAAAGTGAACGGTTTGACAATGCAAATTTACCTTTTGTTTTAGTTTAACAAATTTATTGACAAAGCTTGTAGTACAGTTTGCCTATTGTGAGTAATTCAGTCAGGTCTTGACACTGGGGGTGGTATCACTTCTCACTGCTGTCAGGTCTGGTGGGTATCCTCTTCAACCAACTGACAGTCCCTAGCATATCTCGGGGACCAGATGGGGTGACATCTTTAAAACTGAACTATTGAGATTACCATGAATAAGTATTTATAAATAACATGCTTAAGAAATGAGATACTTAATCCTTGATTGTTAATAAGTATAAATTTGTAAAGTTTCTACCTGAACTTGGGTGTTACGAGGGGGGAGGTAAAGGCCTGCACCACAACACTCACTCCATCACCAGTCACCAGCCTCGACGAGCTTAAGATAACTTGTCGAGTGACGCCCACGGTATTCTTCCTAAGCTGTTACAATATAATTAACTGCATGTGAGATATAATAGGGTTGCTTCAATTCTGTCAGCTACATTTGTAATATGCCTTACCAGTAATAAGGAAGAGACTTATTAAAAAAAAAAATCTTTAGTTTATCTTCCCTCACTGCTATGGTTCAGCCGGTCGGTTATTTTCCTGTTGGTATATTGTTACGGCCCTCCTCCTTTCACTTTTCTTTCTTTTATCTTCTTCACCACTGATCGGCTCGTTAGCCGCTTGGGCGATCGGTCACGTCTCTGCCACACACTGTTGGCAAGTACTGGGCATGTACTGGCTCCTGAATGTACCTGAACCTGCTCCAGTGTTGGTCAATCCTTGTCTTGAAAGAGCTCACACTCGGTGCCGTCACAACACTCTCTGGTAGATTGTTCCAAGAGTTTACAACCCTCACTCCGAAAAAGTTTGCCCTCACAGTTTTCTGGACTTGCGGCTTCTTCAATCTTGCTCTGTGACCCCTTGTGGGACGAGCGTCCGCCAGCTCCAAGTAAGGACACTCAACTGAGTAGTGCCCCCTGAGATGCTTATACACCTCAATTATGTCCCCCCTTGCCCGTCTGTAGTATAAGCTAGGAAAGTTCAGGCGCTCCAATCTCTCAGGGTAGCTGAGGTACCGAAGTGCAGGCACCAGTCTGGTGGCCCTCCTTTGAACATTTTCAACCAACTGACAGTCCCTAGCATATCTCGGGGACCAGATGGGGTGACAGTACTCCAGATGGGGAAGCACTTCACTCCTGAAAATCGTTACGAGGGACGGACGGTCTAGATATCTGAACGACCTTCTTATAAGACGCAATAGTTTATTTGCCTGATTTACTTTCTTCTCGCAATGGCCTGAGAACTTCAGCTCATTGTCAACATACACACCTAGGTCCTTCTCACATTCAGATTCAAATAGTGCAGTTTCTTCATCCCGTTGGGACATATGGTACGCCTCCTTACCGTTTGTACGCCTCAGGTGCATCCTCTTACACTTCGTGACATTGAATCTCAGCAACCATTTTTTCGACCATTCTTGGAGCCCACAGAGGTCCTTCTGCAGCTCTTCACAGTCCGCTTGGTTCTTGATTGCCGGAAATAACTTGGCATCATCAGCAAACAATTGTATGGAGGAGTGTACAACGTCAGGCATGTCATTTATGAAACAAACAAACAACAGCGGGCCCAATACACTGCCCTGTGGTACCCCACTTGTGTTAGGTACGGATGACGCTTTCGTGCCATTAATCACCACACACTGCTTGCGGTCATGTAGAAAGTCCTCTATCCACGTTAGGACATTGTAGTGGACGTCTCCCCTACAACTGCGTAGCCACAGCCACCACCTGCTACCGCCTTCCCTAGCAACCAACCAGATGTTACCGTATCTTAGCAACGGAACCAGGAACCGGCGACTTCTCGGGTTTTCCCAACATGACTCATAGCGGCTGCTGGGTATATAAGCTCTGTCTCTCCATTGAGATTCATTCTGACCATTCTTCTTGAACAAGCAACACCTCCTCCTCCGCCGCTGCCTGGCTGCCTTCGCTTCTCCTCGCCTGCCTGGCGGTCCTCGCTCCCGCCAGCGAGCATGGCGACCCACCAGCTGTCCTTCTCTGAGCTTCCTCACCAACCAACTCTCATTCTGCCCATCTTCCTGAACAAGCAACACCTCCTCCAGCAAGCTCCACGCTGTCAGCATTCATTCAACCAGGAGGCCAGCAACAGGCAACATCTTCTCTAACGAAGCTCCTGCACATCTACCTCCTTCAACACGCTACTCACCGAACGTCTTCTACTGAGCAGCTCCTCACCACATGGCACCTCCAGCACCAGACTGTCTATCATATAACTTATATTATACAAGAAAACCACATTAGAGTTTCCTTCCATCCTGAGTGCTAGACAACATTAATATCTCGATACCCCTACAACATTTCCCCAAATTCCGAACCCTTCCAGTTTGATTTTCAGCCTTTCGTGGGGTACACTGTCGAAAGCCTTGGCAAAATCTAGGTAAATATTGTCGATATTACCACCCTGTTCCAGAATATGGTCCAAACATCGTACCAATCTTCAAGAGTGAAGTGCTTCCCCATCTGGAGTACTGTCACCCCGTCTGGTCCCCGAGATATGCTAGGGACTGTCAGTTGGTTGAAAATGTTCAAAGGAGGGCCACCAGACTGGTGCCTGCACTTCGGCACCTCAACTACCCTGAGAGATTAGAGCGCCTGAACTTGCCTAGCTTATACTACAGACGGGCAAGGGGGGACCTAGTTGAGGTGTATAAGCATCTCAGGGGCACTACTCAGTTGAGTGTCCTTACTTGGAGCTGGCGGACGCTCGCCCCACAAGGGGTCACAGAGCAAGATTGAAGAAGCCGCAAGTCCAGAAAACTGTGAGGGCAAACTTTTTCGGAGTGAGGGTTGTAAACTCTTGGAACAACCTACCAGAGAGTGTTGTGACGGCACCGAGTGTGAGCTCTTTCAAGACAAGACTTGACCAACACTGGAGCGGGTTCAGGTACATTCAGGAGCCAGTACATGCCCAGTACTTGCCAACAGTGTGTGGCAGAGACGTGACCGATCGCCCAAGCGGCTAACGAGCCGATCAGTGGTGAAGAGGATAAAAGTAAAAGTATAAAAGCATCATAACCGTTCAAAACACGATCCACTGTGTTACCTATTGCTACCAATGTGTGCGTGTGTGTCCCTCTTGACCATCTCCCTGAATTTTTGAAGTCACTGTGACCATCTCCTGGCAACTTGACCAACTTGAGGCCAATCATTGAGGGGGGTTGAGCCCCTCTCCCCACACCAGTCTGGCCATCCTTGCCTGTATCTGAGTAAAGATAATTTAAAACCAGACTTGATAGTACAATCTCAAATCCAGTACATACCCAGTACTTATTTACAGAATAACAGACTACCTGGCCACCAAGTTAGATAATAACCTGAGAAGCAGCGAAAAGAAGAACGTAAAAAATAATATATTATAACGTTACTGAGAATAATTGTTAAAATATAATTATATCCCATACATATTCCTCCATTCTCTATGAGCCTCCAACAACACTTCAGTGCAGTAGTAGTCCTGTGCACAGCTGTTGAACCGACTAGACTAGTGAGTTCTGCTACTAAAGGGGGTATAGGACGTACAGTGGATAAATATATATATATCACGACAAAATATACGAGATATTAATTTAAAGAAGGATCCATGATTAAGTAAAGTTGAGTGGAGTAACTGTGTGTAGTAGGGCGTTAACATGAGATTATCACTACACACCTGTCTACACATCTGTACCTCCTCCTCACATCAAGTTTGACTCCACACCAGGATAACCAATGTGATGAACATATGAACATTTAGGGGATAACTGGGTCAAGAAAGGTCAACGGTAAGATATAGGGATGTACCCAATGGTCGAGCCAAGGAGACAGCCACGGCCATAGTTGTTTAAGAATCACCCATCAATTTTTAGATGAAATTATGTTTTTATTGTAGTAGACAGTATTTCGGTTAAAGGTGTAGACAATGGCTACCACCACAAGGAGTTTGTTGAATTGGTTGAATTTTTTTCTACACACTAATATGATATTTAACATTAAAATGGAAAAGATAATCCATAGAACCTAATAGAACCTGACCTAACATACCCCATAGAACCTAACCTTATATACCCAGGGTTTGGTGGGTGAGGTTCTATTTGGTTCTCTGCAAAATTTTGAAATGCATTTTTTTAATATAATGCTAATAAGATGATATTCAATACAGAAATGGAAATCTTAAACAACTTACCTTAATATTTGAAGCGACTCCGATTAATTGTACGGCGTCTGTGGACATAATCATAAGATCGCGTATTACATTGAAAGTTGTTATTTTTGTAATATGTCTCTTCCCCATTTTGAACATTTGCAAGTGTTCTTCATTAACCCACAGTCACAAATGAAAGATATCAGGCGAGGTTCATCAAGAACTAGGTTTGATAAATCACGCCATGAAAAATCACATCCTTCGCAAAATATGACACACTTACATCATATATTGGTTCTATAGAGATGATATGAAAAGAAGGCTGAATGCATTGAATAACTAACCAAAAGAGCAATAGACCGGTATTAACGTAATGTAAATTTAATAAAGAAGCTTAATTATTTTATTTAACGGATCAGGATTAATGGTACAGAATTTATACAGGTTGTCAACAACGAACAATGGCAGAAACAAAGAAAATGTGCTGCTGGTCTCTTGAAAGGTAAGAAAATGATATGTGGCGTCACAAATGCACCTAGAGACTTAATTATAATGCCATAACATCAGTGTTTGCCGTGTTTTTACCTCATCCTTCCCCTCATCCTTCATGCCCTGCCCTCTGACAAGGAATTTATGATCGTAGGATAGAGTAAATGAGAAAATTCTTAAAGGATACTTAAAATCATAATAGAAAGTTGTCATTTCTTTTAATACACTTAAAATCATCAAAACAATAAGTACATTATAGGAAAAATAAAGAAAATCAACAAACTCCTTCTGGTGGTAGCCGTTGTCTCCACCTTTACCGTATTTCAATATAGTACTGTAGTATGAATGAATTCCACCTTCATTTCTTCGGCAAATTGACTTATGGAGATACAACTCATCCCTTATGAATTAACTTGAACCAAACATATGGTACGGATTACACTCAAATTTTCTTGCCTTAGATCACGTCACTTTTACCCCATGTGGTAAAAGAAGACTAGAGTTGACCTTATTCTAGTCTATTGTTCATATAACTGACCAAGGGCAGTATGGCATCTGGAAAGGAACAAAAGAATATTCTAGTAAGTGAAGGGAACAATGAAAATATAATATAACCCCAAACAAAACAAAACTCAATGATAAGAAACATAACAAGGTAGAAGACGTGGGTTCAAGTGTAGCATAACTTTATTACACCCCACAATTTCCCTGATCTTGACAGCCCTGCTCACTTTGTTGGGGTTGTTAATATTGTACGAGGAGATGAGGTTCAACGCAGAAGAGAAGCATTTGCCTAAAGAAGCATCATAGAATATATGAATTTTTGTATTTTAATTACAAAAAAAAATATCTCAAGTATTATATTTTGGGCAGTCATAAAAGTAAAACAGTATTTTTCTTGATAGTTGGTGTGAACTTTACAAATTTTGGTAATTATTATTTACAGAATGGATATTTTGCCATGACCAGCTAAGTTCCTACTTATGCTATTTTACCGTGAGTGCGCTTTGATTGGCTAATCGTCCATTGCCGGGAAACAACGAGAACTATATTTGACCGTGACTCTGGCAGCATTTGGCATTTATTTTGCCATGAATTGATTGTTGTGTAGCTATAAATATACCAAACTGTATTTAAGTTGTGCATGGAAACTTAATATAGAAGAGGCGACATTTAATAGAACCAAATAGAACCTGACCTAACCAACCAAAGAAACCTACCTGCCTAGCCGAAGGGCAGACCCCCATTCATATTAAACAGAAAGAACTTAGCTAATCAGAGTGCACTTACAGTAAAATAGTGTTAGTAGGAATTTAGCTGGTCACGGCAAAATATCCACTGCGTATTATTTATAGTCTGATTTACTACAAGAAGGATTAGGATAATAGTTGGGAGTGAATTTTCTAAAATTATTGTTGTACATGAGTGACAGTAGTGAGGCCAGGTGTGTAGAGAAAGATCTGGATGGTAACAACAAACTATGGGTAATACTCTGGAACAGGTCTGGGCTAACTGGTAACTTTAGAAAGTTTATCTATAGACGATAACTTCTTCCGGTAATGGTTATAGAGGCTAAAATCTCGCACGTGGGCGTGTGTGAGAGCGAGGTGGAGCAGACAACTACGTCATCAACATGGCGGCAAACAAACGCTATCATTGATGAGCACGGACGCTTCCCGCAAAATCTCCGTTATTCAAGAGAATCCAGATGTTATTATTGAAAATGGGTATCTGTTGTAACTTACCGTTATTGTCGAAAGCGTTATTGTGGCAGTCGTTATTGGCGAGAGCCTACTGTATAGTACATCCTTCTTTCTTCACACAGCCAAACTGTGGAATGCTCTGTCTTCTCCTGTTTACATCCTCTTACAATGTATCTCATTTCAAAAGCTGGTTTTCTGGCATTTTCGTGACTTTGATTAACATAATCTTTCTCCTCTAATTTTTACTTCATTTTATTTTTGCCCCCAGGCCCTGTTACATTTAAACAAATAATGTCAGTTGAATGTCACTTCCCTGCAACATTTTGGACACTTGCTTGTCATTTCTATAAGTCTATGGTCCCATATTAATTCTTTAGCACAGTCTTGATCCTCAAGAAGCACTTATGGATTTTCCAGTAGAAAATGCCATTATTGCTTCCATGAGGCAATGTGTCTCCTCGAGGAAGAAAAATAACAGTGCAACTCCCAATTTAAATGTAAGGTATCCAAACCCATATTATGGAATTTAATCTCAACCATATGACTCTCATCCTTTATACATAAAAGAGATTTGGGAACCTATTCCTCAGTAGGGGGAAAATATATAGAATTTGCACAGACATAGACTCTACAACAACAAAGTGAATCTTGCAAAATGAAAAACAAAAAACAATCAATCCATTAATTATGGTACAGTATTACAATCCCCCAATCAGATCCTCCATCATGTTCACAAGATCAGATTCACATCCTTATATCTTAAGAGTGGACCAGTGCGATGGTTGCCAGTCGAGAAATGATGCTACCATTTTTATGGTAAATAGTTTATTTCTTCGCCTACAGAGAACTAAGAGGTATTTTATTACTGCCATGTTTTATTTTGTAATTTCCCCGCCTACTACAGGTGATTTGAGAAGCTACGGACCTTAATCTGCTAAGTGCCAAAATAACAAAATGGGAGAAAATGCTCCTGTAGGAATGTGTGACATACATTGGTCTTTTCAGCGGACTCTCACCCACAGGTACAGGTTCCCAATTGGCTCTCTGACTTACCCAGGGGACAGAGGAGAGGTTGGGGAATACTGTACAGTGCAATACTGTACATAACACATTTCAGCAATATATGGCTAAGCAGGTTATGGTCTGGAGCTCCTCATTTATGATCAACAGGTATAGCAAAATAAAAAATAATTACAGTATAGTCTCAATTTACGCGGATTTGGTTTACGCGTTTGGTCATTTACGCGGCTCCTTGCCAGACCGACAATTTTTATTTACACGGTTCATTCCATCATTTACGTGGGAAGCGGCGCGGGCAGGGTGCACACAAGGTTGCCCAGTCACCAAAACATTACCGAGTTCTTCACCCGCCACCCACCACAGCCGGCCCAAGTCAGTGATAGTGAGGATATGGACTTTGAGGGGTTTGACAAAGAGGCCCTGCAAGCCTCTGTGGTGGATAGTGATACAAGTGATACAGGTGAGGGCCAATAATCTGCCCTCTGCCTCGGAACCAACCCCCCAACTCCGTGTGCCCAGCCATCTTTTCTACTAACGTAAGTGTTAAAAAACCTAATATTATTGATATTATTGTTATATTTACTACAACGTACATATTGTGTCGGAAAAAGTGTAGTTTGGGGGTCGGCCCAGTCTCTATTTCAATTAATCCCATATGTTCTGTTATTTCGTTTACGCGTTTTTTTGTTTTGCGCGGACCTCCACGGGTTCAATCGACCGCGTAAATGAAGACTATACTGTACTGTACTGTGCTTAAAATAAAAGGAAAAAATTATATATGCTGTATATTATTTTTTTATTACTTACTACAGTATCATCCAAATAAGATCTCTGGAGAAAATAAATCAATTCTATAAACTCCTTTTGGTATTAACCATCTCCTGTCTTTCTCACCACAAGAATATCCCAAAGCAGGTACAGGTAGTAGAGGAATTACAATTGTTATAATTTTGTTTTTCCTAGTTGTTGTTGTTAATAAATACCGTACACTGTCCACCCGAGGACACAGTGTTTATACTTCAGTTGTTGACAAATGCTTCCCAGTGACCTTCCGTACTTTACCCAACAATGCTCTTTAACTTAACTTTGTGATGTAGTCGGGACCGCTAAGTCTGAGACTAAGACCTTTATAAGGTGAGACACAAACCAGTATACTGTGTATGAGAAACTTAGTCACCAGTACTACTCTTCTTCGTATGTGGAAGTTTGGAGCATAATGAAGTGTACTGTACAGTAGGATGAAATCTGATTACTGAAGCACAGGGAGCTCATCTGGCTCACTGTTGAAAGAGGGGGATGCAGTGGTGGTTGGTGGAGAGGTGGGTGGCAGGGAGGTGGGTGGCAGGGAGGTGGGTGGTGGAGAGGTGCAGGGAGGTGGGTGGTGGAGAGGCGCGTGGCAGGGAGGTGGGTGGTGGAGAGGCGCGTGGCAGGGAGGTGGGTGGTGGAAAGGCGCGTGGCGGGGAGGTGGGTGGTGGAACGGTGGCAGCAGATGACCGCGTAGGTGAGGGAGACGAATCAGGGAGAGTGGCTGGTTCTTTCTTGAAAAACATCGTGATTGGTAGTTGTTCCTCGTGGCTTTGAGGTCTCTAATTGTTTCACTCTACTAGCATTACTAGCACTGACACTGGGCAGTCTTTTAGGGGCCATTTTCACACAGAAACACTAAAGTTTCAATACAACACAAAAGATGCTGCATTGCAGGCAATGGTTGAGCACAAACAAAGGGAGAGAAGACGTTGCGGGCACATGGGGGTGACTCATTGCACTGTGGGACAGGCCCTTAAGCTAGCCACTGTCTGCTTACCGCAAATAGTCGAAATTGCAAACCCGTGAATAGCAAGGGTTTACTGTATAGTACGTATATGCAGAGAGTGTACAAATATGTACTCGGGCAAACTGATAGGCTAATACATATACAGTACTGTACACACATGCTGTGACCTTGCACGTGCCAGAAAGTTACATCACCAGGGATATGGACAGCCTGACTGGAACACACACAGGTTTACAGCTCAACACTTACCACTGTTAACTAATGTGACTCAGCTGTAACCCACCCATCCTCCTTGTGTTATGGTGGGAAACTTAGGTGTCTGCTGTCTTTAAGGGCTACAAAGAGAGGAGATAACGTTCCACCTTGTCCTCATCGTAGAGAATGTGCTGTACTGAAGTTGAATTGAAATTTTCTTTGTGGGTGAATGGGGTATTAATGTAAACAGTCTCTCTGCTTGTGAATGCAGAGCTATTTAATTTAGACATCTAGCTATACACTACACAAGACGACGGTGAACCAGGAAGAAGTGTCGGTGTGGGAGTGTGTGGTGCTGGGGAGCCAAACTGTAGGCATTTACCAGCTTTTGTCATGGAAGGACTTTATTTAACTATTAATTTATTAACTAGTAAAGCTTTTTATGTTTAATTTTGAATTTTATTAAACATTGCTATGAAAGAGGTGTAATTTGACATGTGGTACTGTGCTGTACAAGGATTAAAAATTGTGGTGATAGTTCCTGTACTGTACTTTATTTTTATCTTTTTATTTTTCTATCATATTCGCCACTTGTCAGCCTACTAGCCGTTTGGGTGGTCTATCAAGTGTTAGTACATGAGGAAACCTGTGGTTTTTGGTAGGGGTCACACTGGATAACGCCCTTCTCACGTGTGTCTGGGCCGAGGCTCGAACCCTTGACATATTGGTGAGAGTTCCCGCTGTACCACCAACACCCAACACATTCTTGTTCCTCATTACAAGAAGAATTTATTGTACTTTTCCACATTGTTAATTTGGCAATTCTAGTTCCCACTGGGTTTTACAAATTGTCCTCTTGGGGTTAAATTATTGGTTTTGTGTGTTGCAGTTATGAAAGTCATATATGTTATGTTTCTGGTAGCTGCTGTGTTTGTGCTCTTCCTTAAGTGAAAATCTGAATACTGTATGTGGCATTCACCCAACCTTTAGAGACATTTATTGTAGTGTATCCTTTTGGGCAGCAATCGGTACCTTGTGTGTAGCAAGAGATATACTGTAACTACCTTTGTCAGACACTTTTGATGAGTTTATTATCAAATTGTAACCTATAAATATTATAAGAAAAAGCTTACAATTAGATTATGTTTTGTTGAATCATAATCTTTATAAGTGTACATTCATTTGCTCAAAGGTTAAAAAGAATTAATATTGTTTTTTGCATTTAATGTATTATTTGTCGTCGTAACAGAAGAGTACAGCAGCAAAGAAGGTTTTACCATGTGGAAGATGGAAGGCCCCGTCGTAGGTGAGACCAGCTCCCAGAACAACGAGGTGAAGGACTCCATGCGGCCTGTCCTCACTTCACACCAACCTTTACTATTTAGGAAGCCTACAAAAAGGCTGAGTCTGCTGCAACTGCAAAGAAATCGTGAAATTGAGGTAAGATACAGGTACAGGTATTGAAATCTTGGAGCTGTGCAAGGTGAGAAGTGTAACAAGAAAGTGTATCAGTTATGACAGGAAAGATGATGACAATACTGAACTGTATTTGTTGTGATATGCTGTACTTGTTATCTGCTGATGTGACAAGTTTGGTTGAAATCTGTTGTGGTGGTCATATTTTGAGATATATTTTGGTCATCAATATTACCTCACATCTCATGGGTGCCATTGATACACAGTATTGTACAGTGTTGTGCATGATATTCACAATGGACAGGGTGTGTCAGAACCTACTGGTTACCTCATGTATTAGGCAAGACTTACTGTATATGGTAGTACATTAAATTAGTAGTCTTTAATGTGTTTTTCCCTTCCAGGATGTAAATTGGCAGGGTTTTTCGAGGCAAAACCAGATGACTCGCTCACTAGTGGGTCGACTTGGTATAGTACAGGAATTAGAAGGTCACAGAGGATGTGTAAACTGCATTGAATTCAACACAGAGGGCAGGTGAGACCCAGGGAGTGTCATCCATTTTATAATACTTTTCCTAATAGTTAAGTAATTTTTCCATGCTGTCCAACAGTATGACAATTGTTAACTAGCACTTGATACAGTACAGTTTGAAGTTTGCAAGTTTTAATATCAGTTTAGAGAGATGAGGTTGATGTATCTTTTATAGCTCCTGGTCTCTCATAAAGTGACTTCAGAAACTACACTACAAGAACACCACTTGCTTTGTCCAAAGGGCTAGGTGCATTTTTAGACAGGGATTTTATCCATTTGATATACATAAATGTACTGTAAACTCATTCACCTAGTTAAACCCAGGTTATACATCAGGCACCAACCCTGATTCACTGGTTCCTTTGAAACCCAGCAATGTAAGAGGTTCACTTGGGTGTGTATGCTTGACCTACATCCCTTATACATAACCTGGAGAATCAGCCATAAGCTGTGCCTTGTGCCATTCTCTCAACACATTTGCTTTCTATTGAATTTATGGAATTTAAGGAAAATTGTTCTCTTCATTTATTTTCTTATGTTGACATTAGTGGCTGTTGTCACACAGCCTTTTGTACAGAATACATTCTCATTATGAAGTGAGTGATGACTAATGGTAATTGGGCTAGTTGATGTTTTTGTAATGGCCTTAGTGGATGCTGCATGGTCCACTAGTTGCAAGATTGGCTTGTTATAATTTGTGATTCAGTCACAGCAGCATTTTGCATCAATTCAAATTTTCAGTGTTTTTCAAAGTAAATTAGGCAGTGGGTTCCACCACCATAGATAATCTCGTTTTGGCTGACTCATCTGAAGGTGTGTATACTTAGCTTTTCTCTTTCAGGCCTTTCCCCACTTCTTGGAGGAGGGCCAAAGACGAGAGTGAATACACACACACACATTTACCCTTAGTTATTTATTCACTTATGGAAGCTCAAAACAGGGACATCATGGATAGAATATGAAATTGAAACCAAAAATTGATTCCATTATTGCTAGAGTGTGACTTTGATAAACAAGGACCAGGACAATAATATAATAATTACAAAGAAGTATTGTTAGAGACTGGGGAAAAACTTATAGAGCATATGAGGAACAAGGCTAAAAATGAGTGGATGACAATTGAAATTATAAAAAAAATGGATATATGAAGAAATATGATAAATTGAAGTGATGCTTATAAAAAGACTTAACAAATAAATTAAAACAGGACTGGAGACAAGCCAAGGAAGATGATCTAGATAGGAATTGCAAGGAGATGGAAGATGATGACAAAGGCATGAACACAAAAGGAAATAAATGGGGTGGGACTATTAAAAGCAAAGACAATAAGATCCTGTGTGAGGCAGAAGTAAAAGAGAAATGGGCCGAGTCTGTAGAAGAACTATACAATGATAAGGATAAAGTAGAGGTGAGAAATGAAAAGGAAATAAAGATCAAAATGCCAATTCTGGAAACAAGTTGAGGCAGCTGTGAGGAAAATGATAAAGCTTGTGGGGTTGATCAGCTTCCAGGAGAATTTATAAAACAAATGGACAAGAATGGGATAAAGTGTTAATATGTGATGCTGTATAAGGGATACTGGTGGTACACATCCTCATTGGTGCACGCAACAAAATTATTCTGCACTGTAAAGAATTAAAGGGAACCTTGGTCTTGATGCTTAATACTGTATTAAGGAAATGTTTTGTGGGGTATGATTTGCTTGGTCAATTGCTTCCTGTCTGGATCCAAAAGCCAATGATTCATTTGAATTCATTTTCAAGTTAGAGTTTCAGTTGACTCACAGGTTTTTGTAACAACCTTTTGGATCGGGGTTGAAGTTTGCTTCATAGCTCTGGTTGAACTGGTCCTGTGGCTGTTGACAGTATTTGTACTGATACTAAACTGACCGTGTACAGTACCTTTCTTAAACACAAAGACCCCAATAGACAAAACAGGTCACTTAATTCTTCACCGTGGCTATAAAATGGGTTTTGTTTATTTAAAATCCTTTGTAATTTTATTCATTTACTTTTACTTTTCAGTCTGATATAATTATTTGCAACATTAGACCAGAGTATTACAGGTAAATATATATTTTTTTCTTTTCAGCTTACTGCTCTCTGGGTCAGATGACTATGATGTCATGCTTTGGGATGTTTATCGAAAAAAAAAAATCAAGACGTTGCATACCGGTCACAGGGGTAATATTTTCTCAGTCAAGGTAATGTTTCTAGATGTTATCAAAGTAAATTTCTCAGAACTGCATCTTTCCCAAGTCACATTTGACAGCTCAGTCAAATGTGAGCTAGACTACACAACACTGACTTTTCTGCCTGGCCACTAATGGTGAAAATGGTGATTAACCGTGCAAACTCTTTAAAGTACAGGTATTGTGAGTGTAGCCGAGTAGATAATGGTGCCGCATTTTAAGGTCAGTGGACTTGATCCTCCCTAAATCTGGGGTGGCTCTTCTTCTGTCCAACTGTTAGATAGGGTGGAATCAAAGGCATTTCGTCTTATTAGCTCTCTTCCTTTAGTTGATAATCTTTCTTCCCTTTCTCTTCGCCACAATGTTGCTTCACTCTTTTACAGGTACTTTAACAGGCAATGTTTGGTGGATTTGGCATTCTGTGTACCTCTGGCAAGGCCGTGGGCTCATAACACTCGTCTTGCCTGCGGTGCCCACTATTTCTCTGTGAATGTCGGTCATACTAGAATAACCAGTTATAGTACATCCTTGTTTCCTCACACAGCCAAACTGTGGAATGCTCTGCCTTCTTCTGTGTTTCCACACTCATACAATCTCTCTCACTTTAAAAAGCTGGTTTTCCGGCATCTTCGTAGTGTAGATTAATAGGTATAAGATTTTTCTTTTCTATTTTTTTGCCCCTTAGGCCCCGTTGTGGGTCGATGACCTGTGCCTGGGTGGGCTGTTTCCCGAAAAAAAAAAAATAAATAAATAAATAAATCTGGGAGGGATTGATTAACTAAAGTTGGGAGTGATTTTGGCCATCCTAAACCATAGCATGGATAACAAATACACTTGTTATTACTATACAGTATTAGGTGTAGAGGATCATTTCAAAAGATATTCCTAAATTGGATGAATTTGAAGTTTACACCACCTCAACTTTGCTCTTGTTTTCCAGTTTGTGCCTCAGAGTGGAGACAGAGTCATCATATCAGGAGCAGCTGACGGTAGGATGGAAGTCCGTGAAGTAGAGACTGGGGAAGTCACCCAGCTGTGTACATGTCACCGTGAACGTGTTAAGAGAATTGCTACAATACCTACATTGCCAAATGTATTTTTATCTGCATCAGAAGATGGTACTGTTATGTAAGTTCCACCTTGACCTGAAAGATTGGTCAAATATATTCTTGGTAGAAGAGTCTGCATCTATATCATCATCTCTGTTTTATGGCCATTTAGCTGTGTTTATTTGACGGTAAGGAGCACGGCAGTCAAAAGGATTCAGCGCTTGCCTCCTGTTCCGGGAGTCAGTGGTTCGATTTCTGGGCGCTCCCAGTTCACCCAGTTGTAAATGGGTACCTAAGTTTACAACTTGAGGAAGTGGAGAGCAATAACGGCCTTGTTGCTTCCTTGTGTACTGAAGGCTTAGTATATAAGTGTGTTGTATCCACTGTACTTAACGGGCAGTCATGACTATGGGACCAACTTTCACTTTATCTAATGGCAGCTGCCCAAGCTGCATAGACACAGCCTCTCTCCTCTGCTTCTTATCTTGGAGATCATTTCTCACAACCTTCCCCATGTCATTCTTGGCCCACCAGCTCTCAACATTAAACTCATGCACCTATTGACCCAATTGCTTTTCCAAATGCCCAAACCATTTCAACCAGCCTCAACCAGCTCCCAGATACACTCATCACCCATCTTTTCTTTATTCATAAGGCACATGAGCACATTGAAATGACTTTTCAGCAAATTCTGTGGTTACTTGCATTTAACACTTAGTAGTACGAAACGGTCATATCAGTGAAAACAATATTATTGTTGACAACCAGACTCATGTCTGATATTCTTGAAACAGTCCAGATAAACATTGTCATGTCCAGACCCCTCCATACATTCACTTTTTTCGGACTTGGGTCTGCCCCAATTAGTCTTGTTTATCGAGGTACGTACTACTGTATTATTATGATCACAGAAGTGTAACGTGATAAAAAAAATTAAGATAAGTGGATTGACTCCTAATTATTTAAAATTGTATAATTACCCTGCTTTAGTAATCATTAAACTGTGAATGAATTTTTATCCTTACAGGTTGTATGATATGCGAGCTCCACACAACTGCAACTCACAGGCAAACAATGTTTTAATCAACCTGCGATGCCACACTGGCAGAACTGCAGAGTGCAAGTGCATAACTGTTAACCCAACTCGTCCTGAATTAATTGCAGTAGGAGCCAGTGATCCATATATAAGAATATATGACAGAAGAATGATCAAATTAACCAGTTTACCCGTAAGTTAAAATCTGCTTTCTTAACCCTTTCACTGCATTTCACTCACTTGTCATTTTATTCTGGCTACCGCCAGACGATTTTATTCGGCTTAGGATAACCTCCCGCTGTAAAAGGGTTAATACTGCATAGTTATAAGATGACCATGTGTACCATGAGGTTAGACCAGGTGTACCATGCATTGTAGTTTGCTCACTATATACAGCCACTCCTCGACTTACGACCACCCGGACATACGACCGCCCCAGTCGTACCGAAATTTTTTCAAATTACGCATTTTTTAGTCCCGACGTTAGTGATTGCGCTGTGTACTGACCAAATTTTCGTTTGTAATTCCCTTTAAAATGGCTGGCAAGCTTAAATAGTGAGAGTTTTGTGGTGCTGTGAAGAAAAAGAGCACCCATTTTAGATTTTCTATGTACAGTACCTGTATTATTTTCGCATTTTCGACTTACGACCTGGATTTGGGTCCCTAACCCAGTCGTAAGTCGAGGAGTGGCTGTAATCTATTCCTACTCCTCATATATGGATATGAGTGTTGGTTCAGGATGATATAAATGTTCTGTAATTAACTTTATTCAGTTATTAAATTACTGTACCAGGATA
Organism: Homarus americanus; assembly: GCF_018991925.1. Taxonomy (NCBI): domain Eukaryota; kingdom Metazoa; phylum Arthropoda; class Malacostraca; order Decapoda; family Nephropidae; genus Homarus; species Homarus americanus. The sequence goes on along the minus strand of NW_024747974.1, from coordinate 8,217 downwards.
TTTACATAATATAGTGCCACCATCATTACAAAATTTCTCCAACTCTGGGACTGTACTGTTTTGTGAAGTGGTAACTACTGAGATGACTGTATTGTACTGTATTGCGCTGTACTCTACTGTATGTTAGGGTAGAAGATGGTCCATAACTCGGGGTCAAGTTTGAGCTAAATGCTGGAGTCCTTCCTGTTGATCTTTGTACTGTAGGCCCTTCAAATTCGTAGGGGTTAGGTTCTCAAAATGGCTGCGAATAACAAAGCACGGAGTGATCTTGAGGGTAGACTCAATATTTTTAATACATTTGCTTCTGGTTATTTGTGAGAGGATTTTCCCATTATTATTTATTTGTACAGTATGTGTTTTGTGTGTGTCCATACACATACACATGCATATATACAATACAGGTAAAGGAAATTACTGTCTCTAGAATGAATGGCTTCCTGTCCCAGCTGCGAAAATCTCAGCAACTTTAAAACTACCCTTAGATGTAGGTAGTAGGCAGCTACCAAACAGGGAGGTACTACTGCCTGGGAAGATATTGGAAGCATAATGTGTTGTCTAATGGTAGACCCTGCTGCCATATGGCATCACGAAAATTGTGACCAAGTCCCAGGTTGCTGATCTGACTTTCTGCTTCATTTACACACAATTGCAGGGTCTCAATTGTTTCTCTTACCATTGACAACACAACATACATATATCGTTTCTTACTTTTGATCTTTTTTTTCATTTTTGTATTTATAGTTCTTTATTATTATTATTATTATTATTATTATTATTATTATTATTATTATTATTATTATTACAGTTACTGTATTATATCATCATTATTTTATTATTTTATTTTGTTTGTTATATCATAAATTTTATTTATTATGAATTATTATGACTATTATTTATTATTATTATTATTATTATTATTATTATTATTATTATTATTATTATTATTAATAATATTAATATTACATTTTTGCCCCCCAGGCCCCGATGTGGGTCAGTGACCTGTGTCCGGGTGGGCTAATCCCTGTAAAAAAAAAAAGATTCTCGAGTACATCCAGGGTGTCATCCGCGAATTAAAAGTCCGCAAATTTGAAGGGCGTGCAGTATAAGTAATTATGTTGATATTTTGAAACCAGAAATGAGGTGTGTATGAAATTTCATAAGTTTATAGTTAAAAGATGACCAGAGGATTCAGTTGAGTGATGTCAGTGTAAACATAGTTTTTCAGCGTTGTCTTCCACGTACAGTAAAGTACTTTAGAAGTTGAAAGAGGGAACAGGTACAATGCCATGACTATTTCATATCTAAGATCTGATGTAGTTTTGTTAAGAACTGATGCACAACTGAAAAATCATCTTTTCATCATCATCAAGAAATAATATCTCCTTTAAGGTATTTAAGGATTAAAGTTTGGTTTTATTGCAGTTTCCTCCTGGAGGAATGCTACAGAGTCAGTGGGAGAGAACTAACTATGCTACCAACCAACTGGATCCTTCAACTGACAACTTACCCCCAGGCTGTGTTCAATACCTAGTACCGGGTAAGTGTGCACTTTTTCCTTATTTTAGAGTGACTTGTTCAGAACCTCACCTCATTGATCCTCTGTATAGAAGCGGTTGTAAATACTTTTGATGTAATTTTCCTACTGTCTCAAACATTTAGTGGAAGTTATATCATATTTATATAAACTATTTGCAACCCAGTGGGATTTTGCTTTATGACCAGTGTTGAGACTGTACACTATCAGTTCAAAGCTTGGAAATACTCAGTGACACAGTTGATGCACAGCAAGTGATGTTCATATCCACCGAGTCATCATGCCAATGGATTTTAACTTTTGTTTGAAATTTTTTGAAACTCTAATTCTCAAAATTGTTAGAATCTATAATTTTCACAGACATCATAGTTGAAACTCTAAATCTGAAACAATAAATTGTATCATATTAGTCAAAATAACTGAAACAGATTACCAGGCATTTAAATTAATAACCCCTAAAATTTAAACCTTGCCATTCTGCTCTACCCCAGAATTGCAGAACCTATAGACCATCCCTTGTAAAAATGATTCAGGTTAGCCTGGACATGGAAGCATACAGTATATACCGTAACTAATTTACTGCTAGACCTAAAAAGAGGAGAGTTAAAGCATGCCGGGTTTGTCATGTCACATGCTAATTAAACTTTAACATTGTTTATTGATGTGTTGGTGAGCTTTAGTACAAAACCACAAATCTTTCTGGTTACTCTCATCAGTTCATGTAGGAGGCTGTTTTACCATTTCCTGGTTAGACTGCACACTAACTCTTTTTTTTTCTGTCAAAGCAAAATTGTGTACAATATTGTTGTTACTGTATCAGTGAGGTACTAAACTCTTGTTGTTTGTTCCCCCAGGTCACTTGCCAGACAAGTTGAAGGAATATTATCGCCATTACCGGACATTAGCAACCAACTACCTGACTTACAGTGCAGATGGCACAGAGCTGCTGGCAAACCTGGGAGGGGAACATATCTACCTCTTCAACCCTTCTAATCCACAGTATCCCAGGCATTTCACTGCTGGCAATCCTTTAAAGCACCAGATTCATTCTAAAGGTTAGAAGAAAAAAAACTTATGCACACATTCAAACTTATCATCATAATCATCGTTTTAATGGCCATTATCCGCACGTGTGTGGGTTACCTGTGATTACCTGATGGCCATTCTTAGTGCTGCATGGTCTCATGCAGCCTTTCAGTCACGTGCTTAATTCAAATGACATTTACAACTGCTCCCCATGTCAGTCTTGGCCGGCCATTAGCTCCCCACCCCTCCACATAGACTCATGCACCTCTTGACCCAGTTGGTCTCATCCATTCTCTCTCACCTGCCTAAACTATCTCAGCCTGCCTCTATGCAAACTTTCCAAATACAGGTGTTGATCGTTATATGATTGATTGATATACGGTCGATCAGTTTTACTTTTATATTTTTACATGCATTTCTGGAGTATTGCCCAGTCATACTAGTGAAGGGTTCCAGGGAGCCATGGGAATAAAATATAAAATTATAAACTTGACACAATCCATGCTTATGAACGATTGCGATTGCAGACTCAGTCCCTCATTTCTATGTATTTTGCTTAGTTTACTCTGATGATGGCCAGTTTGGTTTTGGGTTTTTAATCTGTGTGTGGAGCTTCTGGATTTTCATAGTTGATATTGTCTTGTGTCATGTGGCACTTTCGCTGTGTTCTGAACTTGGCAAGGACATCCTAGCTGGAAAACTTGGTGACTTAAGGAAGGTGCTTAGCACCAGATGGCAACATAATGAAGGGATTCAGGTCATTATCTGCATAGTTAACTTATGGTCTGTTCTCCCTTAGGAAGGGCTTTTCTTACAGCACTTGGAACTTATTTCCAACACTCTCCATCATTCATAGCTGCCATATGTGTGTTTACTAACTTAAGGCAGTGTATCTTCAATATGTCCTTCAACTCCAAACTTTGCTTTGAGAATGACCTCTCATTCATCACCTCATTATTTAGAATTTGCTGTTAGATAATTTTTTATAAGATTAGCAAGTTATTTATTCTCACGCAATTTCAGATTCAGATGGACCTTCAAATGGTGTCTGTAAGTCAGTAACCTCAAATACCAATGGTATATCAAGCCACATTACTGGAGGACTAGACCGATTGCCTCCCTACTGTCACACACCAGTGCCTCCCCTTCCCCCTCAAGCAGAAACACTGAAGGCAGGGCTAACCAGGCATTTGCAGCTGAGAAATACATCACTGCCCTCCAGCTGTATAATCAGGCAGCGCAGATTAGTCCAAATTCTGCAGTTCTCTACAGTAATCGAGCTGCAGCACTTATGAAGAGAAAGTGGTGAGTACCATTAAACCATTTAATATATCTCGATAAAATCGCACAGAAAAAGGGGAACAATGGAGCACCTTAGCTTTGTCTGGATTCAAGATATTGTTCCCTTTTCCTGTGTGATTTTATCAAGTTTTATTCTGGCTCAAATTCCTTATGCTCCAACACAATAAAGTTCATTTTAGCATGTCATTGATAGGATGGTTACAACTATATGTCCATTGAGGGCATGCGGCTTATCCTTCTGTTTACATTGAGGGACGCTGAGTCTGACTTTCCCGAGTGAAAACTGTAAAGACTAAAATTAAATCTGTATTATTGAAGATACTACAGTATTTAAAAATATATTTTGCTTTCAACTTGGCATGCAATGCATGCCTTGCATTCATTAAGAATATGCCACTGCTGTATAGACAATGCAGTTTTGCAATGCACATAGACTATGGAGGTATATAGTTTCCAATGTACCTAGACAGTGCAGCTGTACAACAGTAGTAAACAGTAAAGCAGTTTGACTAAGGATAGACCACAAAGCTGTCAAGTGCTTATTTCCTGGAGGGTCCTTTGCTTAGGCTTACACTTGATCTGTAATCAGTAATAGTGAAAGCTTATTGATAAATAAAACAAGCATTACATTGCTCTTGAACTATCTGAGGCTGACAGATCACTTTAACAACACGGTACAACGTTCTGTGATTAACCCCTTTTCTATGAGGGGTCTCTGTGCTGAATAAAATCATCTGGCATCAGCCAAACGAAATATTAAAAGTGGTATTCTGTAGTCAAGGGGTTAATAATATAGAAACTCGCTCTCTAGTGCCCTGCTGGTTCATATCCCTAACCCTTACTAAGTTAAATATTAGATACAGTAATACCCCGCTTTACACGGTCAATTGAACCCACGGAGGCCCGCGTAAAGCGGGAAACGCGTAAATGGAACAACAGAACATATGGGATTAATTGAAATAGAGACTGGGCCGACCCCCAAACTCCACTTTTTCAGACACAATACCTACGTTGTAGTAAAAATAACATCTTAATTTTATGATGGTATGCACACAAAATTAATAATTAAAAGAAAAATCAATAATATTAGGTTTTTTAACACTTACATTAGTAGAAAAGATGGCTGGGCACACGGGATGGAGGGTTGGTTCCGAGGCAGAGGGCAGATTATTGGCCCTCACCTGTATCACTTGTATCAATTGTGTCACTATCCACCACAGAGGCTTGCAGGGCCTCTGTCAAACCCCTCAAAGTCCATATAAGTCCATATCCTCAGTGTCACTGACTTGGGCCGGCTGTGGTGGGTGGCGGGTGAAGAAGTCGGTAATGTTTTGATGACTGGGCGACCTTGTGTGCACCCTGCCCGCGCCGCTTCCCGCGTATATGAGTAGATGCACCGTGTAAAGTGGGAATTCCGGTTCTGGCGGGGTACCGCGTAAACGAGAGCCGCTTAAAGCGGGGTATTACTGTACTCTGTGCACAGTCCGGTGAAAATCCTGTAAGAGTGATTCAGCCTCAGTTGCTTCACTCTGTCTGCCACACTTAACATGGTCAGTGATTGTAGCAATTCATGACCAATGTAGTCACATGCATTCATGTATAAATAGAAGTTCTAAACTTAGAATAATGACACCAGGAAGTGTTGAAATCTTTAATTGTATTACGATAGTAATAATTTCATGCCGCCTTAAAGTGACAAATTTGGAACTGAATAGTGAGGCTATTAAATGTACTCTTTCAGGGAAGGTGATATATATGCTGCTCTGAGGGATTGTTTTACAGCATTAGACATTGATCCACACCACGTCAAGGCTCACTTTAGGTAAGTGGTGTAAGCCATCATGGAGCAGTTTAGATCCAGTTTCTTTATGTTTGATGTATTAAAATATTCCCTTTCTGGGATTTAGATTCAGATTTTATTATTACATTTTGTCTCATGTATCTGTGCACTGTGTCAATAAATGAATTATCAATGATAGTTTAAGAGTCTTAAGATAGAAATTTATGTATTCATTAATTCCTTGTGTATGAGGTCGCCTCTGAGCTGAATAAAATGGTCTGGCGTTAGTCAAATAAAATATTAAAAGTGGCTTCCCCATAATGAAGGGTTAAGATGATTTATTTGAAGTGATGGGAAGTGCCGCATCGGTTATTTACATTAAATAGACAATAACATTTTCATGTGTTCAAAGGATCAAGCATGTTGCATCAGGAGAGAATTAAACGAGTCACTTCAGTTTGTGTGTGTAGTCAATACTTTTTTCTTTGTTCAATATAGAAACCAAGCCAGACTACCTAAGAGCCTGCTACAATAATTGTGATCACTATTGTTATGATACTTAAGGCTTTAGACTTACAATTTCACGTTATTCCCCAAAATAATTTCAATATATTCTATATCTGGTGTAATCAATAAACAAAATTTATATATACATATTCAGATAATATCACAAATAGTACAAAAATAAAATTACTATACCAATACAATATGTCCGATGGCTCTTTAAGTTTTTAGGCTTATCCGCCCATTTAATTAATATAATATTTTGGGGGGTTTCCCATCGCATCCAAAGGGTTAAGGCTTTAGACTTACAATTTTTGTCATTTTCCGCCAAAAAATGGATTTTGTTCAAAATTTCAGTATAGGTACTCCTGAATGTGCTGCTTAAGGATCTGTTAACCAAAATTTGATATCTTGATTATAACTTGTTCAAATGGCTTTTAGAAAAATGTTCAAATGATTTTTAGAATATTTTAATTACTTTGCAATGCTAATTACTCGCCACTATGGGTTTTCGAGGCATTTCTTGGTGCTTGTGTATTATTCTGATGTACTTAAATAGTTAGGCACATTAAATTTTAGTTCAGAGAGAAAAATGTATTTGGCCAAAAATCCTTTTAAGGCTTTTAGACTTACAATTTTGGTCAATTTCCGCCAAAATGGATTTTGTTCAAAAATTTCAGTATAGGTACTCCTGAATGTGCTGCTTAAGGATCTGTTAACCAAAATTTGATATCTTGATTATAACTTGTTCAAATGGCTTTTAGATAATGTTCAAATGATTTTTAGAATATTTTAATTACTTTTGCAATGCTAATTAATCGCCACTTATGGGTTTTCGAGGTCATTTCTTGGTGCTTGTGTATTATTCTGGATGTACTTAAATAGTTAGGCACATTAAATTCTAGTTCAGAGAGAAAACGTATTCTTGGCCAAAAATCCTTTAAGGCTTTAGACTTACAATTTTTGTCATTTTCCGCCAAAAAATGGATTTTGTTCAAAATTTCAGTATAGGTACTCCTGAATGTGCTGCTTAAGGATCTGTTAACAAAAATTTGATATCTTGATTATAACTTGTTCAAATGGCTTTTAGAAAATGTTCAAATGATTTTTAGAATATTTTAATTACTTTTGCAATGCTAATTACTCTCCACTTATGGGTTTTCGAGGTCATTTCTGGTGCTTGTGTATTATTCTGATGTACTAAATAGTTAGGCACATTAAATTTTAGTTCAGAGAGAAAACGTATTTTTGGCCAAAAAATTGTTTAAGGCTTTAGACTTTACAATTTTTGTCATTTTCCAAAATGGATTTGTTCAAAATTTCAGTATAGGTACTCCTGAATGTGCTGTTTAAGGATCTGTTAACCAAAATTTGATATCTTGATTATAACTTGTTCAAATGGCTTTTAGATAATGTTCAAATGATTTTTAGAATATTTTAATTACTTTTGCAATGCTAATTACTCGCCACTTATGGGTTTTCGAGGTCATTTCTTGGTGCTTGTGTATTATTCTGGATGTACTTAAATAGTTAGGCACATTAAATTTTAGTTCAGAGAGAAAACGTATTTTTGGCCAAAAATCCTTTAAGGCTATAGACTTACAATTTTCGTCATTTCGGCCAAAAAATGGATTTTGTTCAAAATTTCAGTATAGGTACTCCTGAATGTGCTGCTTAAGGATCTGTTAACAAAAATTTGATATCTTGATTATAACTTGTTCAAATGGCTTTTAGAAAATGTTCAAATGATTTTTAGAATATTTTAATTACTTTTACAATGCTAATTACTCGCCACTTATGGGTTTTCGAGGTCATTTCTTGGTGCTTGTGTATTATTCTGGATGTACTTAAATAATTAGGCACATTAAATTTTAGTTCAGAGAGAAAAAGTATTTTTTGGCCAAAAATCCTTTAAGGCTATAGACTTACAATTTTTGTCATTTTCGGCCAAAAAATGGATTTTGTTCAAAATATCAGTATAGGTACTCCTGAATGTGCTGATTAAGGATCTGTTAACCAAAATTTGATATCTTGATTATAACTTGTTCAAATGGCTTTTAGAAAATGTTCA